>NC_136514.1:30659114-30661614 GCF_053919585.1 Euprymna scolopes | reverse complement strand
TACAGGATACTTTCGAGCGTTAGTACCTTTCTAGCACGGTAGAGAGAACATACCTTCTTCGCAGCGGTCCTGACAATGCTCTCAATGTAATTGTTCCAACTCATGTTTCCTGTGAACGTTAGGCCGAGGAGTTTAAAAGATGTACTTTCAGATAAAGTCCTTCGCCATTGCTATTGGTGGTAGATAAGGTTTCTAATAATTATTGAAGGAAAAAAGTTTAGTCTTGGCAGCATTGAATGTGACCATCCATTTTTGTTCCCATTCCACTACAGATCGGAGGTCATCCTCTAGTGTTTCTGCCATTTCTTTAGATGTGTGTTCATTTGTTTTTCTGTCGTGTCTGTTATAGAGCGTGGTGTCATCAGCATATATACCCATCTCACAGACAATTTTGTCAGGGAGATCATTTATGAATATTAGGAATAATAGAGGTCAAAGGATAGACCCTTGAGGCACTCCCACATTTATATTATATTGTTTAGATGTACGACCATCGAGAATAACCTGGATTTTTCTCTTATCTAAGATAATTATGTTAGGTATTCTTCCAGTGATACCGTATGATCTGATTTTCTTGAGAAGACCTTCATGCTATACCCTGTCAAAAGCCTTATATATATTTAGAGCTACCGTTCTAACCTCCCCTGCTTTGTCCAGTAAATGGTATGTATGTTCCGAAATTACAATTAAGATGTCTGCTGTGGAACTGGCTTGCCTAAATCCATATTTTTGGACGATCAGAAGTTTAGCATCTGTAAGGTGATGGACTAGAGCTTGGTTTATTGTGGACTTGGCGAAAAGTGTGAGGAGGCTAATGGGGCGGTAATTTGATGGGTCAATTCTTTCGCCAGAATTCTTGAAAACTGGTACCACAGAAGCAGTTTTCCAGCAGGCACGAAAGCAAGATTCATTAAGGCATTTGTTGTAAAGTTTAGAGCGAACTGGAACTACTTCGGCGGTTCACTTTTTTAATAGACAGATGGGATGAGATCAGGTCCACATGCTTTTGAAGTGTCAAGATTTTTTATGATAACATGCACCTGAGAAGGGGTGATTTTCAGATCGTCTAGTGTGGCGTCTGTCCGCAAAGGAAAGTCAGGGAGGAAGTGGTTAGCAGGATCCAGTGTGGAGTTGGAGGCAAACCGACTGGCAAGCATGTTAGTCTTCTCGGTTGCTGAGCAAACAACCTCATGATTGTTTGATAGTGGGGGAATTGTTGATTGTCCATTATTTACTACACCGTTGGAGATTTTCTAGAAGTCACGGGTTCCTAATTTTTGTGCTTCGATGCGTTTTTTTTTTTTTTTTTTTTTTGTGGTTTCAGTTAATTCTCTCTTGGCAGTCGCTATTTCCTTCTTACAGTTACTTCTGGCTTCTATGTACTTCTGTCTGTTTGAACTAGACTTATGTTGGTTAAATCTGCGCAATGGCAGCTGCACAAGTAGAAGTAAACCATTGGGAAGAGTGGGGCTTCCAATAAAATTTCTGCGTGGGAACATGTGTTTTAATTGCCGTTTTGAACCATTCAATGGTCTCATTTGCGCACTGTTCAGCAGGAAGTGAAAAGATATTTTGCCATAGGGCGTCTCTGGTGAGATCCCTGATTGCTTCCCAGTCAATCTTTTCATAGTATCTCGTTGTTTTGGGCAATGGCTCCTCAGTTTTAACTCTAGAGTTTATGGTGATTTCAACCATTATCACTGTATGATCAGCGTTCCCAAGTGGGCTGTGGGTGTTCGTTACACAATCATCGGGAACTGTGGTCAGAAACAGATCTAGAAATGATGCGTGTTGTTCTTGCTTGTCTGGGAGACGGGTTGGAAACGTAACAATCTGTGATAGAGAATGGGTAGATCTTTTCATGATTGTTTTTAATGCGAGGATTGTATTTCTTGTGCCTTTGCCTGTCATGAATCCACATTGCTTTTCTGATATTTCTGGGAGTATTTTATTTCTCATTATTTTCATGAGTATTTGAGAAAGAACCTTGGTGAGGAAACTCATCAGGCTGGTTGTATGATGTTGGTCAGCTGTGCCCGGTTACTTTGAAATCGCAATGTAGATGGACTTCTTCATATCTGTCTGAATCTCTCCTGTGTAATAGATAGTGTTAAGTAAATTTGTGACTGCCTTAATCCTCACTTCATCCAGGGCTGTTATCAATTCAGAATGAATATCGTCAGATCTTTTCATCTTGCTGATTTTATGTCTCACTTCTTTTTCCATGATTATATGGCCATCTTTTTTGCTAATATGAGAAGGTAGACTTCTGTAATTGTGCTATAACTCTTCGATGTATTTTGACCGTCTGATCATCTTTTTTCCATGAGTATTTCTCCATCTCTCGACTTTATGCAACCTGTTTTTAAAATGTTTTCTTCCCTGTTACATATTCTATCTTTTCATGCATAGGGTTGCTATCAAAATTTGCATTCGTTTCAACTTCCTCGTTATCTATTTCTCTTCGGCTTTATAACATTTTTCTTACACATTTCGTCGA
>NC_136514.1:30646614-30654114 GCF_053919585.1 Euprymna scolopes | reverse complement strand
CACTTTCCATCAAAATAACGATAAAGCAGAGACAAACTCGCAACATCTCTTCTGTGAGATAGAGGTTGCAGCGAAGAGAAAAGGACATCTCCCACCAGGCCACGAAGTCTATTTTGAACCATATCAAGGCAGGATAGGTCCTTTCTAGCAGCTCCTGCCCATATGTGGCAACAGTATTCCATCCTTGGACGTACCTGGCTCTTATATAGATAGAGAATTGCATCAGCAGCGAGATATTTACTGGATTGATAGAAGGATCCCACCATTTTTCCAGCGGCCTTGGCAACAGATTTGATGTACGTATTACATTTAAGGTCAGGAGTAAAGGTCAAGCCTAGAAGGTTGTCAAAACTTGAGGACTCCCCAAGACGAGAGTCATTCATTTCAATTGATGCCAGATGGGGATCAGAATTATTCATTTCAAGAAATGATATCTTTTTTAAAAAGAAAAGGAACAAAAGAAATGTCGCTAAGAAAATAATGAAAAATATCGTAAAACCGGAATCAAAAGTGAATATGCTGGTTAAGCTGTCGTACAGTAATGGGATGTATTTTTAAATTAGTTCGATATTTCAATTATTGATTTTATTTGTGCATATCGATGTGCAATTTTACTTTACTCCATAATATTGCCATTATATCGTAATATTCACTCTTATTTTATTTTTTTATTTAGAATTTTGTCTTTTAATTCATTATCTGGTTTAAAACACTCGATGGAGCTTTTCAACAATAAGTAAATATTCATTAATTATCAGAACATTGTTTTTAAGCAATGTGACAGAGTCTACACGCAAAACAAGCCTCGTATGGGATGTTCTTTTCTCTTCCCTACAACCTCTTTCTCGCAGATGAGATGTTGCGAGTTATTTTCATGGAAAGTGCTCGACTGAGCTCCAATCTATGGTCCACCCGTAGCCAAACTTTCACAAGAAAGACCCGTCTAGCAGAAAACACTATCAATAATTTCCCACACTCTTTATCTGTGCCTAAACCTAAACGTAGATTCCATGAACAAAGCTTTTTTCTTAGACCTGCACACCTGTGGAATTGTCTTCCGTTTTCCTGCTTTCCAGCTGACTACAATATGGTTGTCTTCAAGTCTAACGTTAACAAGTTTTTGATGAGCCGTTCCATATAAGTTAACAAATTTACCGAATTTCCATTACTAACGATTACTTTATTGTCCAATTGTCTACTGTACACTCTTTAACCCTTATCCTCGAGTGGCATCTTGGCCTTGATAAATGGTGATGCATTTGTAAAAAAAAAAACACGCTTTCTTTTGAAGAAAAGAACTATTGCAGATTAGGACCCTTCGAATGAAGAAACTCAGATACGTTAACTAGTACATGCAGTTGTATAGCTGGTTGCAGATAGATACAAAAGAAATAAATTTTGCAACAATGAAATAATGACAAATATTTCGTTAAGCAAAAGAAAAATGTTAGAAAACAAGTTGTGAACAATAACAGATTGAAATTTGATATGGTTAAGATATTTACAATAGATAAAACGTAATTGTAAACAAAGGATTTCGGAATTTAGTTTAAGCAAAAAATGGTTAGAATATTTACATTTAACAAAGTAACTGCGTAAATTGGAACAATGTTTGTTATATATGGAAGAAAACTCAAGACTCAGAGAATAAGTGCCAGTCGAAGATTTAAGCTTAGGGGACATGTTCGCTTGGAGAGTTCGTAAGTTTACGTCCTAGGAGGTGAGAAGAACGTTCGATCTAATAATATAATTGACTATAGTGTATATTGTAGGGTATATGGTTAGAAAAGAAGTAGAAGAAAAAAAAGAAACGTACCGGGCGTATCTGCATCACTCTTTGAGAAAGAAGAAGGAAAGGATGGTCAGCGCATTTTTATACGCGAAGGGCATCTTGGGAAGGCAGCGCATGATGGGAGAAGCTATTTTTTTCCTGTCTCTACCTTTTTTTTTTGGTCTAGATAGGAGGATATAAAAGCTGGGAAAAATTCCCTGGGGGAGGAGAGAGAAAAGAGTCGTGAACATCTTCTCTTGAAAAGAATTTCGTATTGCTGACGTTCGGATGTGACATTGGTGGCGAGAGGCCAAGTGTGGTCGATTGGAAAAGAAGAGGGCGGAAACGTGCTGTTGTCGAGAGAGTGACTCACTCCTTCCCAAACCCCAGAACCGAATCCTGATTATAACCCTAGATATAGACTGGATCATTCGGCCAAAAGCAGAGAGCAGAGTGACTCCAGACGAATACAACCGAAGAAATAAAATAATCAGAGTCCTTTTCCTGTAGCAATATCGTCTTTTACAAACAGTCAAACAAATGCCTACCGCCATGGAATAAACGAACGACAAAAAAGATACGTCTCCATTTTGTCTATGCGCCTCGCACGTATTAAAGTTATTACTGTCAACGGCCTTGTGCTGAGACTGAAGTTAGTTGTTGCAATATTTCTGATACATGATGGGGTATACTCCCTGAAAGTTACGAGATCATATTTATAAACGCTGCCGATAGGAATTGACGAATCAAATTAATTTGCATTCAGAAACCAGAATTTCTTCATAAAAATTGATGCTTTTAGCATTCCAGCTCATAATTTTCTCGTATCAACAAAATTTTAATTTAGAAATTCAGACCTTGTACAGAACAGCGATCCATTGAAAGTTTTTCATATCCAGGACTTTTATAAAATAGCTACCCATGGGAAACTTTTTGGAAATTAAACATGGTTTCTAATTCAAGTTTAGTAGTCCGTTATAAAGAACCGTATGCTTCATCTTGTTATATATTCGTTTCTTCCTGTCATTAAAATGTGCTTTTTATTTCCTATAATTTCTAAAGCGGCTTTTGTCACTGGTCTACGATATATACACACTGATAGCAAATAAATCACAACACAGCCGATCTATAAAAATATTTTTGTTTATTTCACACTGACAACAGTGTAAGATTTTACAGTTATGACGGTTGTTTAACATCAGTGAAGGCACACGGGGGTGGTGTGAATGTTTTCGCAGTAAAGAAAATGTTTCAGCTTGCCCTCGCTCTGTGACCGACTGGTTGCTTTCCTTTGTGTCAATTTATATAAACATTCTTTTGCCCGGGAATGTTTAATATTTCCCAATGTCTATTGTTCTAACCCTTTGATCGATATTTCTGGTCGAATTATGCATTCTAATAGACAATGCTGGAAAGCTTAGCATTTCGTACATGCAATTGATCTTCGTGTGGGCAACCTATCAACCACCTTTCCTCCTGGGGTCACCTGTCAAATATCCAATAATCTTAAAATGAATGTTTCTTGTGAACTGTTTACATGAATTATACATACACTTTGTAAACTGTATATTTGAATGTCTAAACACCGACACGCACGCGCACACACACATAATCATGCAATGAAACGATGTATGTACGTTGAAGTTACTATCTACATACACAAACAACGTTAGTTGTATATACACCAGTCATACACACATGCACGCTTTGAGTCGTAGAATATATATACACCGCCTAAATAACAAAATGCATTATCACTATCAAGAACAAAAATCAATTTCTGAAATTGATCGTGACAATGTTGTTCATCGTGTAATTACCACGTACAAAGTTGATAAGTGCCTTGAAAGTGTTCCAAATAGACTTCGTAGCTTACTGGGGGATGCCCTTTTCTCTTCCCTGCAACCTCTTTCTCACAGAAGAGACGTTGCGAGCCTGTCTCTGCTTTATCGTAATTTTCATGGCAAGTGCTCAGCTGATCTCTAATCTATGATCCCCGCCTCGCCAAACTTTCACAAAAAACACTCGTCTAGCCAAAACCACTATCAATAATTTCCCACACTCTTTATCTGTGCCTAAACCTAAATGTAGATTCCATGATCAAAGCTTATTTCTTAGAACTGCACGCCTGTGGAATTGTCTTCCGTTTTCCTGCTTTTCAGCTGTCTATAATATGGTTGTCTTCAAGTCCCATGTAAATAAGTTCTTGATGAACCGTCCCCCTTAAGTAATCCAATTTATAAAATTCCCACTACTCATGTTTACTACGCTATAATTACATTGACTAATGTATACCCATTAACCCTTATCCTCGAGTGGCCTCCGTGCCTTGATAAGAGGTGATTTCTATGTAAAAAAAAGTGTTAGATGCAAAGAAAAAGAAACGGCAGACTATCACAAATGAAATCAAAGAATTGTTAAAATGTCTACAAAAACCGTTCTAAAACCGTAAATTTAATGAAGAGCCAGGTAATAAGATCTCAATAAAACGGTTGCTTGCTGGTTAAAAATGAAATGATGAACTGTATGTCCGCATTCCAGCATCGAAATCTTTCATTTCAAAGGGAAACCAAAGTGCATGTCTGGAGTATTAGAGATACACTCCATTTCACGAACAAGTCCAAGATTTATATATTTGTTTTTGATGTCAAAACTTACGTGCGCCGTAGAACAAGTCTTCTTGGTGTGTTAAAAAAAATGTGAAATTTGGTGGCGTCAGTGTGAGGGTGTGTGGAATGATTTCGTCTTCAAGAGTTGCTCCTGTCATCCGCATCTATGACAATATCAGCGTTGAGATTTACAAACGATTCTTCAGCAGCATATAGTTCCAAGATTACACCGCAAGCGTCATGAATTCTAATGAATTTCTTATTTCTCATGCAGGACAATGAATCTTGTCATAAGACTTAGAAGGTTTATGATATTGTGACAAGAAATAAATCGCCCTAATCCTAATGAAGTGGCGATCCCAGAGCCCAGAGCGGAATCTAATAAATTTGGGGGGGGGGATATAATTGGAGAAAGGACTAAAAAAACAGTATCACCTTCGGAAGTTATGGAAAGTTAAATAGGAGGGAATTACTGCTGATTTTGCCGAGAAATGTGGTTGATAATGCAGAGGTTTCAGTAAAATAAAGGGAATGTTTACCAAATGTTAGATTTTGTTGATATTTTGTTCACAATCAAGTATCCTTCCTCAACTTTCATCCAGTAGTTTATTTCCTTTGTTCTATTTAATTTTTATTTTGAAGAAAACTATTATTTATAATTTTATAACTTTGTATAATACTTATGCATTTAACCCTAATCTTTATTCGTGAAACCCTAACCCTAACCATGCATTACTTTTTAAGTAATAGACATGTTTATGGTTTTTGTTGTTTCCGTTCCTCTTATTATGGTTGCTACTGTAATTAATTTAAGTAAGCTCAAACTAAGTACACTTATATACTTCAAATATAGTCATCTGCAAGCTATAGTATGGTGGGATAAACATGTCATAACGACCAAGCAATTAGAACATAATCGTCCGGATTTGGTCGTTATTGACAAGGTCTCAAAAACTGGCAGATTGTAGACTTCTCAGTACCCTGGGACAGAAATGTGAGAGAGAAGAAGAATGAAAAGTCGAGCAATTATGCTCAATTGGCCTTGGAGATAAGGCATATACATGGGGTTAAACACACAAATAAGAGGAGTAGTATTAAGCTGTCTGGTAGGACAATTGAAAAAACTACGAATCCCTGATGTTTTAGGCGGCCTTCAGACCTCTGCTATTGTAGGTACCACCAACATCCTTAGGAAAACCCTTGATCTTTGAAGTTCTTGGTTAGAGCCGGGATTGAGGGAAATCCTCTGGAAATGAATCCCATCTCTTTTCAGGGAGACGTTGAGAAACAACAAAACAAAACAAACCAAAAAAAGAATTATTATTATTATTATTATTATTATTATTATTATTATTATTATTATTATTATTATAGAATCTACTGTCATGGACCAACACTCTGAAATATCCAATTATTACGTAAGTCGCACAAGAGGTTTTAAGACAACTAAAAATATATATGAAATGAGGCGATGAATATCGATCAGATGTGCTTTGTTATCTTTATTCTAGTACCGATTAAATTAACAACAACAACAACAATAATAATAATAATAATAATAATAATAATAATAATAATAATAATAATAAACATTATAATTGTCAGTCAAGCCCTTTCAAAAAAATGTGTTGTCGGTATCAACTGGCACCTCACCAAATAGTCGTAAAGAGTCAAAAAAAGAATTGAAACACCGAGAAAAGAAAGCACTAATCAGACCTCCACTGGATCAGTGCGAATACGATGGGAATTTTACGGAGGTTTATTCCCATTCAAATTTCAGTGGAATCCAATATTCATTGCCATTGAAAAATCAATGGTATACGGCTGTTACGATAAAGCAAACTAATTTGCAAATGTCATCGAAAAAGGTGGAGAGTACTGTAAATCTGCGGAGACTTGTTGTCACTTAGACTTCAGCAAACCCTACAGGTTACTGACTGAATGAAATCTATGATGATGTGCTGTATTATAACTAAGAATATTACAACAGCATATTCTTATCATTGTTTTGATTCTCGAGTATATATCCGACACAGTTAGACATAGTTAATCAACTGAGAACCACACCACTCTATATAATAAATAAATGCTAAATGGCTGTTGCGATAACGCAAATTTATTTGCAAATATTATCGAACGAGATAAAGCGAACAGGAAATCTGGTGAAACTTGTCACCTAGACTCCAGGGAACACACCGGTTATCACCAGTGAGTAATCTTTGATAATTGCCTGTGTGAGAACTTCATGTGAGTACAAATAATAAGAATAATAATTCTGGATAAGTGTTAAGATAAATTAGAATAGAAGAAAAGAATAAGATTATACAATGGATAGCAATGATGAAACCCTTTTAAAAATCCAACATAAACTGCGAGTGCTAACCAGATAGAATAACAAAAATATTATAATAAAATTTGATAAGGATGAACTAGCACGTAATCTATCTATATGTCTGAAAAAGTGAAATTGTGTATGTGTGTATGTCTGTGTGTGCACATTTCCCTACCAAACTACTCTGTCAATTTTCAGTCTACAGACTCGAGATTTGACATAAGGGGTATTGAGATTTGGGAAAATCTTTTTAATCAGTTTTCGGCCAGAAATTGGCCTGCAAAGGGGTCAAAGTTCAACAGTTTGACCTTTGAAAACTCTACTAAACTCCTCCCCCAATTTTGTGTCTAAACACTTGAAATTTTAGATGTAGGTTACTTGAACATGGATCAAACTTTGTAATTTTATTTGAGCCCAAAACAAAGAATTTTAAGGGGTCAAAATTGGGGTCTAAGTTAAAAAATATTTAACCTCTCAGACAATTCTTGGTCTAAACACTTGAAATTTTGCATAAAGTGTATTAAGACATAAGGCAAAGATTTGAATCGGTTTTTGGCCGAAAATTTGGCTCCCAAGGGGTCAACGTTCTAAAGATTTTACCTTTGCGGTCTCTAGCAAACTATTCAGCTAATTTTGGGTCTAAGAATTTGAAACTGCACATAAAGTGTATTTAGATATACTTTTTAATCAGTTTTGGCGGGAAAATTTGGCTGTCAAGAGGTAAAAGTGTAAAAGGTTGAACTTTGTAGACTCTACCAAACTCCTCCGCCAATTTTGGGTTTTTGGGA
>NC_136514.1:30581614-30641614 GCF_053919585.1 Euprymna scolopes | reverse complement strand
AAGAAGGGGCACTCTTGCCTCAACAAAAATTGCCTGGGCACCCCCGTCGGCATTCCCCGGCAGGGGCGCCTCAGGCGACAAGCAATTAACTTGCCCCACCGGAAAGCCCGGTGGACAGGCCTGGGAGGGTGGACCTCCTAGGTAGTACTCAAGCGGTGTACCTCAGTCCAACAAGTGCTGGGCCGGTTCCCGGCCCCTCACCTGTCGGGCTGAGTGTCAAGAACGGATCCTTGACGAGTACTTCTATCCTGTCTTCCTGCAGCCGAAGCCGCTAGGAGGCACATCCCATCATCCAAGATGAATGGTGGGGTATGATCCGGCACAGTCGGGCGATTCTATTTATAAACGATGCTGCTAGGAACTGACGAATCGAATTAATTCATGTTCTGCTACCAACCAATCAGAAACCAGAATTGCTCCATAAATATTAAACCTTTTCTGTAGCAATTTCGCATGTTTTTTCCGTCTCGACACGTTAAGAATCTTTTGCTCTGTGGAACTGTCTACTGTAAACCAGTCACCTCTCAGGACTTGTGTGGAACAACGAACCATCGGAAACTGTTCTGAAACTAAACATGGCTTACACTTCTAGAGGTTATGGGCCCAGCGTCGTTCTTTATTTCGATGGATCCGATCAAAATTCGGATTGTGGCAAGTTAAATTTCTAGGACATCTACGAATTCAAAAGCTACACAAAGTACTTCAAACACAACCTGAAAACAGAAACGACCCCGACTTCATTGAAAAGAACGCAACTGTGTTTGCGGAATTAATACAGTGTTTAGATGACCGAAGTCTACCACTAGTAATGAGAGAAGCCCTGGACGATGGCTGCAAAGCATTGAACATATTGAGAGAGCATTATTTATCGAAAGGAAAACCCAAAAATTATTTCTTTATACACTGAACTGACCTCTCTAAAACGAATGGAAGCCGAAACTATTACTGATTATATTATGAGAGCCGAAACGACTTCAAATTCTTTAAAAATGTCTGGTGAAGTTATAAGTGAAAGTCTGTTAATTTCCATGGTCCTTAAGGATTACCGAGTGATTTCAAACCATTTACCACCGTGATAACCCAGAAAGAAAAACCCATGACTTTTAGCCAATTCAAGGTAGCACTCAGAAGTTACGAGGAAACTGAAAAAATGATCACAGAAAAAAAACGAATCTACAAATATCATGAAATTTAAAAATACACACATAAAAATACCAAAATTAAATTATACCCATGCTAGGAATAAAAACCGCAACTTTGCCAAAAACAATTTTTCTCCTAAGAAAAGTATAAAAATTATTTGTTTTAATTGTGGACGACCTAATCACAAGTTTCCAATGTATATACAGGGCTCTAAATGGCGACTCCATTAAAAATGTGGAGAGCTCTGTTAGCGAACATACATTTTTATTTTCGTGTACGTTTAATGCTTCAACAAACAATAATAATTTTCTTGACGATTGTGGTGCCACGGCACATCTGATTACAAAGGGATCTGATTTTATCAATTTTGATCCCAACTTTAAGCCACAAAATCATTTTGTAGAACTAGCTGACGGGAGTCGAGTAAATGATATCGTTTTGAAAAGAGGCGATGCTAAAATCTCGCTAAGGAACAATAAAGGTGAACTATGTTTCTGTATTCTAGAAAACGCTCTTCTAATCCCAAAATTTAAACAAAATATATTTTCTGTACAAGCTGCCACTAAACAAGGTGCAAATATAAACTTTAGCCCAATAAATCAAAACTGGTGTACCCGAATGGAACTGTATTCGACATCAAAAAAATGGAAGACTATATTATTTAAATAGCGTAGCCCCATCGAAAACCGCCTGCCATGATCTACAGACATGGCATAAAATTCTTGGACATTGCAATATTCCTGATATCAAAAAGTTGCCGACTGTAGTTTATGAAATGAAAATACATACATAAAAAAAACTTCAACTGCGACATTTGTACACAAGGGAAAATGACAAACTATCAAAGCAAGTTACTAGACAAGAAGGTAAAAATAATCCTATCAATGGTGCATTGTGACTTGAACGGTTCCGTAGAACCGATGGCCAGAGAACATTATAGATATGTATTGAATTTCGTAGATGACCATTCAGGTTTAATAATGGTTTACTTTTTAAAGAACAAATCTGATACCCTGCTAGCAACTAAAAAATATTTAGCCGACACGACGGTGAAGTAAAGTGTATTCGCTCTGACAACGGTACGGAATTCACCAATAAAGACTTTGAACTTTTACTAATTAACAATCATATAAAGCATGAAAAATCAGCTCCTAGATCGCCACGCCAAAACGGGACTGCTGAAAGGGCGTGGCGGGCACTTTTTGAAATGGCAAGATGCCTACTCATTGAATCAAAACTCCCCAAAACCTCTGGACATACGCACTTATAGCGGCAGCCTATATACGCAACAGGTGTTTTAACAAAACACTACCTAAAACTCCATATGAATCTTTCTGTGGTATAAAAACAAATTTAAGCAGAATGCATATATTTGGTTCAACTTGCTTCGCATATATAGATAAAAAGAGTAAATTGAATATTAAAGCCGATAGAGGTATATTTCTTTGATACGATAAAAACAGTCCAGAGAATTTAGTATTTTTTCCAAAGAACAATAAAATAAAAAGAATCCGATGTGTAAAATTCACAGACACGTTTAATTTTACAGACGAAAATCCGTCACATGAAGAGGATGAAATTATATTTCCTCAAATTATTAAAACAAACGAAGGCAATAAAAATAACGGAGACAAGAGTATCCATGATGATGATGATGATGATGATGATAAAGTCGAAAGATATCCCAAAAAAATAGAAGGCGACCCGATTTTTTTGTGGTCGACTATATAAAAGATTATCAAATCGATTATTGCTATTCAATGGAAAATGCGCCAAAAAGCTTTAACTAAACAATTAATTCAGAACATTGTGATGAATGGAAATTGCCATGAAAAAAGAAATAGATGCTTTAACCGAAAATGATACCTATACTGTAGTGCCTCTCTCAAAAGATAAACATGTTATTTTACAAGATGGGTTTTTACAAAAAATACTACAGTATTAGGCGTAGAACAGTACAAAGCTAGATATGTTGCTAAAGGGTACTTTCAGATTTACGGTATAAAATATTTTTCTACGTTTTCACCGACCACAAACCTAACGATAATCAGAATTTTACTGCAAATTGCATCGCAATATGACATAAACATCCATCAAATGGACGTAAAAAATGCTTATTTGAATGCCCCAATAGGCTGTGAAATTTATATTACCCCTCCAGAGGGATTTATAATGAAAAATAAAAATAGCGTGTGGCAACTTAACAAGTCATTGTACTGTATAAAGCAGAGTGCTCAGTGTTGGAATACAGTATTTCATGATTATATGATTAAACAACAATTTAGACAATGCGCTGTAGACCCCTATTTATATACCCAACACAACGACGATAAACTACTGATTTTAGTTTTTTGGATCGATATTTTAATCGCATCAAATTGTGACATAATGTTGACCGATGTTAAGAACAAATTAAGTAAAAGATTCAAAATGACCGATCTTGGCAAAATATCCTGGTTTGGGGGGATATAATTTACTCAAAGCAAAGGACTTATTACGATGAATCAATCGAGATACATCGACAAAATACTATTAAAATTTGGAATGGGAGAGTGCAAGAAACACTCTACGCCGGTCGAAAATGATATTAATAAAAATATACATACAGAATCTGAAATAGTAAATGATAAATTATACCGGGAAATTATAGGTAGTCTTGTATATTTAATGACTGCGACAAAATCTGACATATGCTATACAATAACAAAACTGTCACAAAAATTATCACGACCGACAATGAAAGATTTAAGCAGAGCTAAACAAGTCCTTCGTTATTTAAAAGGAACTAAAGAACAGAAGTTAGTATTTAGAAAATAAAAAAAAAAACTAAAATTTGAAGGATTTTCAGATTCAGATTGGGGAAACGACCGAGATCGAAAAATTATATCTGGATATTGTTTCAGACTCTCAGAAAATGTGCCTATTATTTCATGGAAATCTAAAAAGCAACAGACTATTTCTCTCTCTCTCTCTCTCTCTCTCTCTCTCTCTCTCTCTCTCTCTCTCTCTCTCTCTCTCTCTCTCTCTCTCTCTCTCTCTCTCTCTCTCTACGTGTGAAGCAGAATTTATCGCGATCACACACACGACCCAGGAAGAATTTTACCTTAAAAATATCCGAAAGACTAATTAGAGCCAGAATTAATTAAAAGCCCCGTAGTAATTAATTGTTATAATCAAGTCAGTATAGTCTTAGCACAGAACACGATAATCAACAAAAGATCTAAGCATATACATATAAAATACCATTTCATAAAAAACGTGGTGAAAAAGGAATCCATTATTTTGAATTACATATCATCAGAACAAAATATCGCTGATGTATTCACGAAACCCGCAACAAGAATCAAGTTAAAGAGGTTTTCTACAAAACTTGTTGGGGGATTCGACTGAATAATTTTTTCACGGACCTGTATGTATGTATATAAATTTCTATATATCAAAAAAAATAGTCCTGGACAAGACGTTAAACTGTATCCATTTTGTTTGTAGTAACACTTCAACCATCTAATGCGTAACTAATACTTTTGCTGAAATTAAAAACAAAAATTTTTAAGTCACTTTTTTTTAAACCTTTTCTTTGTAACAAATAGTTTTTCTTTTCTTTTGACAAATACTTTTTTTGCATCATTTTTTTTTGTGCGATTTTTCTTTTCGACAAATACTTTTTGCATGCTTATTTTAAGGCGCGCATAAATTACAATTGACTTTTATTTTTTTGTGCCCATTAGTTTTCTTTCTTATTTTTCAAAAATGTCCTAGTTTTGCATTGTTTTAATTAACAAAAATAAATAAATAAAAAAAGTAAGCAACAACGAACAATCGGAAACTGTTCTGAAAATAAACATGGCTTACACTTCTAGAGTGTGTATAGTAATCCACATACAGTACTGTTTCGTATTTCGTTCGTCTGTGCGGTTAGACAAGCACCTACCTCAAGCCAGGATCGAAACCCGATCGCCCAAATGAATGTCGGAGCTTCTAACCGTTGCTCTATACTGATGATATAGTGATTTAACATTGTTTTGACATTTTCCAAATACGTAAGCTCAATTTGTTTACACAAAGTGCATCGCTCTATACGTTAATGGCAATTTGTATGTCACTTCATATATATATGTATATATATATATGTGTGTGTGTGTGTGTGTGTGTGTGTGTGTGTGTGTGTGTGTGTATACATATATATCACCTACATAATCCAACTTCCTATAAGTTTATAATTACAAAAGATAATTCATTTATATAAAGAGAGGAGCAAAAAACAAAACCTTAACTAAAATTTAGTAAATAGAAAACGGGGATCATCAGCTGTTTACCATATAGCTACTCCGGAGATTCAAAAACAGGACAGATAACACCACTTCCTCAAAAAGAAAATGTACCATAATACAGTTACTATTTGTACTAGTATGTAAATAAATGAAAATAAAAAAGATAAGCTATTACTAAGTAAGTTTAAGATTACAAGATCTATTCTGCGACATGTTAAATAGCATATAAATATTATGAGAATAAAAATGCATAAAAGCTTAAGTACTTTAGGTACCAGAAAAGCAAATAGATAAGAGGAAGGAAATATATATTCCAGGTTCGTATTTTCCAGAGGTGAAACAACCAATGAATTTTTAACAAGGTTCATACAGGAATGCTCAATACCAAAGTAGGGCAAAGTTACGGACTCTAATTGTGCATAGGATGCATCTCCTGAAGAGGTATCTAATTACTTTTAAATGGCTGACCGAAATATGCCCATGAATGTGTAGCTACATATACCTATGTAAAGCCAATAAAAATGAGTATATATATATATATATATATATATAAATTTGTATTCCTGTCTGTCTGTTTGTTTGGTCACAATTTGATTAATATATACAAAACGTGTCTTACTTTAATCTTTCATTTATTTCTATATATAGCACGATACTTGGAAAAATATACAATTAAGAGATCACCTTATTTGCATATGACATTAAGAAAAATTGATTTTACTCTATTCTATTCAAAATTTTTATTTAATAAATTTAAAACAACAATTATATTGATAATATATTTAATTTAATTTATTTGGTAATTAATGTTTCCAACAGCGACCTTTCTTAAAACGTCTTTTAGTTATTTGTACCTAGATACTATCGATAAAAAACAAACGTTTGCCAAATATCATTTGGTGATTTCATTAAGTTTCTAGCTGGAAAAATAATTCCGTGTAGATAGAAAAAATGTTTGGCTTTTAGTGGGTTTTTATAATATTAAAAAAAACACTTACGAAAAAACTGAAAAGATTTCATTTGTTTGTTTTATTTCATTCCTTACGGCAATACAGAAATCGGTAAATTTTTACCACGTAATTCAGCGTCGTTTAATATCTAAAAAAAATGAAGATCTACTGCCCTCCCCCCCCCTCTAAATTCCACAATTTACACTTTTTTTCGCGTTAATTTCATCGATTACAAACCTAATTTTCTTAGTAGAAAGATAATTTTATACGAGATGTACTTTTTTACTTAATTTTATGGAGATGCACTTTTTTCAGCCTAATACATTTAAACAGCCTTTATAAATATTATGAGAAGAAATTTTGAAAAACATAAAAGAAAATAACATGTTAGATGCGGGATCACTTTTCTATATAAATTTAACGTAAAATGAACACCCACTTTTTGGCTACCAAGCTTTCAGCGAGATATGTCACCTCTAGCATTTTTTCAAGTTTGGCGATTGCAGGGGACGGCAAAATCTGACAAATGCAATTTGTTTATTTATGGTGGGGGGAAATTACATTGGAAACATAAAATAATGATAAATTTAATTATATTTTATGAGAATATTCTCTACTTTCACCTAACAATTTATTAAACAAAGCAAAGCCCGAAATATCATAAAACGACAAATAAAAAGCAAATCGAAAAGCCCCCCCCTAAAAACAGCAAATCCAAAATTTCCTTTACTTACAAAAAAAAAGCCAGTAAAAAAGTTCCCTTACAAAAAATAAGGTAAATGTGTAGTTTAGCAGGAGAAATTATTTGACACCCAAAAAATTATAAAAACTATTTATTTTTATATAAAACTTTATTAGACCCAATGGCTGAAATAAAACAAAAAAAAATCATTTTTATGTTTTTTTTTAATCATTTTTATTAAACTAAATATGCACGCCTCACGTGTTTAAAATTTGGCCTTTTTTTGGTTTGGCAGATTAGCTTTTTTAAGGCCAAATTTGGTCTTTTCCGCTCTTTCATTACAAAAAAAATATGGCGGCCAAAACATAGTTCATGAAAGAGCTTAAAAAGGCCAATCTGCCAAACCTTAGAAAAGCCAAATTTTCAAAGCAATATAGCGGCCTCGAATAATAAATATAAATGATGAAAAAATAATAAAAATGAATTTTTTTTCTGGTTTTATTTTAGCTTTTGGGTCTAACGATGTGTTTTATATAAAAATAAATAGTTTTTATATTTTTTTGTCCGTCAAATAATTTACACCGCTAAACTACACATTTACCAAAATAAACGCACGCATTACTGTTTATAAAATGAGTTTTCGTAGGACAGTGATCCCTTTTGCCGAAATATCTGGTGGAGAGGGTATCAGATACTTCTTTTTGGGGGCGATTACATTTACATGTTTTTATCCGTTCTTTTATTTTTGAAATTGTTGTGGGGGGGGGTATCCACGTTAACCATGATGAAAATGATTAGTATAGCAGGCGTGTTTCAAACGGAACTTCATGTCAACCCAGGCAACGCCTGGTACCCATGCTAGTATATATATATATATATATATATATATATATATACATTATATATATATATATATATATATATAAGAGAAAAAAATTAAAACTGTATGTTGAAATTTACAATCAAAATTTATTGTTCGACTGAATACTCCAAAACACAGTTTACAAATACCTTATTCCGCAGAGTTTCAAAGAATGCTATTCTTCTCATCAGAGGACAGAAAGTAATCAGCAAATTATATTTGTAGCAATGCTAGAGTTTTCTGGTTATGGCATTAAGTGAAATTTATTGTAGTCATAAATTGCCAAGAAAAACAAGTGGAAAATGTTGGACATATAATATATATATATATGTATATATATATAAACAACCCGCGCATAATTGTTCAGCTTGCATGAAGATTCTCTCAAGGTAATCCGAAAGGCGACTATATATATATTATGACTATAATAAATTGCGGTTTTACTTAAGTCTATAACCAACAAATTCTAGCATTGCTAGAAATATAATTTGCTGATTTCTTTCATTCCTCTGATGAGAAGAATTACAAGAATAGCATTCTTTGAAACTCCGCGGAATAAGGACTTTATAAATTTTTTTTGGAGTATGCAGTCGAACAATAAATTTTGATTGTAAAGTTCAACTTAAAGTTTTAATTTTCTTTCTCTTATAATAAGCTCTACTCTCTATTGCGTATTGAGTTTTTTTATTCGGTTGGGATTAAATCATCTATATATGAATACTGGTATTTATATTAGATTGAAGTTTGCCATTGTGTATATCAGATAAATACTAAATCCTTTTGCTTTCATTTCTTTTATATATATATATATAATAAACAACGTCGCAGCCCACAAGAGCCATGACAGTCAACGAACCGGAAGTCATTTGGGCTCATCAGTTAGACACATCCGAACTCAGGATTCGAAACCCGAGCCTCTTGCATGCGAGGCAAGCATTCTACCAACTGAGCAAACGCCTCGCTCACAAGAAATTCTATTAACCAACACAGATCAAGCAAACCGCGAGGACATCCGACCGTGAAATGAACCTACTTCGTCTCGACAGGGGACGTGGTCATCCAACCAGCTCTAAACCCCAAGCCGATGTCTCACAAGTAGGAGTTTATATATATATATATATATATATATATATATATATATATTAGTGATGGGACGATTCCAATATTTTACCCGATTCCGATACAATTACCGATTCCAATTCCGATTCTTTATAAATCTCTAAATATTAAACTATAAAATTGTTATTTTGTCCTGATTAACGTAAAAACATATCTTAAATGTGCCTATATTTTCTCAAACGTAAAAACACACTTGTTAGGGGGTGACCCAGAGATTGATTCCTTAACTACCATAGAGAAAAGTTGCTAGAGACCGCAGAGGTTAAATTTTCTTTTACTTTGACCCTAATTTTGACCTCCTTAACATTTATTATTTTGGGCTCAAATTAAATTAAAATGTCTGACCCATATCAAAGAAACCAACATCTAAAATCTCAAGTGTTTAGACCCAAAATTAGCGGAAAAATTTGGTAGAATCTGCAAAGGTCAACTCTGTAAACTTTGACCTCTTGGCAGCCAAATTTTTGCCCCCAAAATGATTAACAAGCTTACTACATGTCTGAATACCCTTTATGTAAAATTTCAAATGTTTAGACACAAACTTGGCTTCATAGTTTGCTTGAGACCGCAAAGGTTAAATCTTTTGAACATTGACCCCTAAGAAGCAAAATTTTCAGCAAAAAAAAACGATTAAAAAGCTTGCCCTATGTCTGAGTATAGTTTATGTCAAATTTCAAATGTTTAGGCAAATAATTGGCTGAGTTAATTGTTAGAGGCCGCAGAGATCCATTTTTTTTTACTTTGACTCCAATTTTGACCTCTTAAAATTTACTGTTTTGGGCTCAAATCAAATTAAAAATTTGGTTCATGTCCAAGTAACCTATATCTAAAATTTAAAGTGTTCAGATCCAAAATTGGTAGAGGAGTTTAGTAGAGTTCTCAAAGGTCAAATCGTTGAACTTTTACCCTTTAATAGCCAAATTTCTGGCCGAAGACTGATCATAAAATTTTCCTAAATCTCAATACCCCGTATATCAAATTTCAAGCCTGTAGACCGAAAATTGACATTTATTTGGTAGGGAAATGTACACAGACAGACAGACACACACATTTTCATTTTTATAGATATGTAGATTATTATTATTATTATTATTATTATTATTATTATTATTATTATTATCTATTAATATGATAGCGTGTGTGTTGTTTTGTGTGTAACGCTTACATGCGAGTCGTTTGATTGTAATGTTCTTCTATTTCTTGTCACAAAAAATTATACCAAGAATTCTTCATAAGTTTGGTTTCGATTTCAACTATAGCTGGTGGCACTTAAATAATCTATTTTCTTATAAACAATTTTATCAAGAATTCTTCATATATTTTTTTCATAAGTTTTTATTTCGTTTTCGATTCAAGCGTATGCCACCAAGTCATATGGATATATTTTAATTTTTGAAATCGCAACTTTATAACATATAAAAATCGATAGAACATTAACACTATAATAATATATACGAAATCTGCAAGAATTAAAATATCATATTTAAGCGTACTTTACGGCCGGGCTTTACCGGGCGTTCGCGCTAGCTTAGATAAATACTTTTCCAGTTTTAACAAAAAAAAAGCTACAATAATATCAGAATATCTCCATTTACACTGAACATCTACAGAATGCCAACATCAACATATTACATATGAATGAGTTCCCTGTGGAATTTCCACAGATCCCGCTAGTTGTTATTATTATTATTATTATTATTATTATTATTATTATTATTATTATTATTATTATTATTATTATTATTATTATTATTATCCAAGATTTGACGTGTCTCTTTTTCTTTTCTAAAAGGCGTCAAATTTGTCTCGTATTTATATGTTATCTGACAACTCCATGAATTTAAATATTCTGGTCGTAGTTGAGTAAGTAGAAGAGATACAGGATAGAAGCTTTTGCTACATCATTGCTGCACGTAAACCATTATTTTTCTTTCATATTTTTTTTTTAGTTCTAAACATAAATACAAAATAAATACAAAGGAAATCGATTTTATGAGTTCTGCGACCTAAATTGTGTACGTTTCAATCGGCGCAGACGAGTCTTTCAACCAGCATTCATTAATTTCGATATATTCCGTTAGTGATGACATATTTCTGTTCTTTTTTATGTTATCGCTGTCGAAATTACGTACTGTGTGGGAATAACCTCGTTTATATGAGTATTTTCTTGTTTTACTTGTTCTTCTGTATTCGCTGGGTCGATCTAGCTCTAAACCAAATCGGCCTGCGTGTAACGTACATAAAAATACGGATGTGCGCTTCTTTTGTCATTCTTTTCGACTCAATACAATATGGCGGACGCCTTCGTCGTCGTTTTCAAAGATTCACATTGGCATTTCAATTTCTTTTGATTAGCCGCATCCTGTCAGTGCTCGGAGGGTTCTATAGAATGCGTTCATTTGAATAAGTAGAAAAACAAAAACAAAAAGAGAAATAGTACGTTATTATTCATCAATCCCACAATTCATCTGCGCTGCGCCTGTCGACAAGAAAATGAAATCGAGGCAAAGGCGGGAAGCTGGAAAAATAAAGAATTTACGAATTGCGTTGAGATTATCGTTCTTTATATATATATATATATATATATATATATATATATATATATATATATATATGGGGGGATGTGTGCATGTGCGAAAGGTGGTCGATGCTAAAGAGATGGGTTATTGCAAAAGTTTTTGTAAGTTTTTATTATTATTATTATTATTATTATTATTATTATTATTATTATTATTATTATTATTATTTGTACTCACTAGGAGTTTTCACAGACACCATCATAAAAGATTTTCCCCCTGGGAGCAACATTTCGTGTTCTCTAAAGTCTAAGTGACAACATGTCACCCCACAGATTTCAAGTACTTTTTATTGCTTTCGATAACTTTTGCAAAGAAATTTCTGTTTTCGCAACAGCCACGCACCATTGATTTCTCGCTGGCAACGACCATTGGTCTTAACTAGAATTTGTGTGACAATACGCCTCCCCAAGGTCTCACTCATCCAGTTCAGTTCTGATTAGTGCTTTCTTTCCTCGGCTTTTCCATCCTCCTTGACCTTCCATGATTGTGTGGTGCCAGTTTATTATTATTTCTGTTGTCACATTTTGTGTCTGGCTGATGTATTGCCGATTTTATGCTGATAAGCGGATCATAAGAAATGACCATAGGCTATCATTACATTTTTTCTCAGTCTTCCAGCAAGATTCTGGCGGTTCCAAACAAGGGAGTTTTTTAAGTACTCCAACATTGCAAGGAATCGTAATTTTCCTGTTGTCACACTCGCCAGGACTCCCATCACAATAGGTACAACTTCTACTTTCTTCAACTTCCACAATTTTTTTATCTCCTTTTTAAAGTTTTCATCTTTTTCGACCTTTCTCTTTTATTTTTCCTACACATTAACATCAGCTGGCACAATTATATCAATTATTACTGTCTTGTGTTCCTTTCTTTTCGAACAAGACTAAATTTAGTCTCCTTGCTTCAATCAAATTATTATATAGGATATTCCTCTCCTACAATAATTTCACATTATCACGCTGCACACACCTTCTGGAACATGCTCGTTTTATTTTTCGCTGCATTCCAATCCTATTTTCTTGCATATGTTCTAATGGCCTTTCTTACAATATTGTCATGTCGTCTCTTGTACTCCTTTGGAGCTAACTTCTTATAACTGCTGACGAGATGTTTTACATTTTCATCTTTCTGCTCACGCAGTCGACATAGAGGACTTTCAGCCATTTTATCAATGTGTTTGCTTGCTCCTGCGCAGCATATATTATGGCTTCTGTCTGAACCTTCAAGTCACATAGAGAATCAGCGCCAATTTTTTCTATGTTCACTACGTCTTGTATATCCATCATCATCATCGTCGTCGTTGTCATCATCGTTATCGTCATCGTCATCGTCATCATCATCATCACAGGCTCCTTGCCCGGCCCAATGTGACTCTTCCTCTCTAGAGTTTCCTGTCTTCCATCAGCCTCAGATCTTCAGGTTCACAGTTGGCGTCGTGTGCTATTTGCTGGATGTACGTGGATCTAGGTCGTCCTTTCCTTGCGCGTCCGTGTCGTGGAGTCCATAGCAATACAACACGGACGCGCAAGTATATCCCTACTCAATTGGATACTCATTTTCTTCTCAATCCACTTGACTTTAGCTTTTTATCAATTTATTGCCTTAAATTCCTTTCTTTTTATTAGTTCGCTCCCTTTATAGTTTAATAGTTTGCTTTTTGCAGTTTTTCAAATTTTGACACACCCTTTATTAGTTTTTCCTTGCAGTTGGAGATGTAAACTTTTAGACTATGTTCCTTTACTATCGTTCTACACCTATTAGTCCTCATCCTCCCTCTTTTTCTTCCAAATATGACCTACTTAAGGTGAAAAGCATTCATTGTCATCGTTTTCCTTGTATTCCTGTCCATATCTTTCAGTTCGTGTTCTGTTCATTGAATAATACCCGCCCCATATTGAAATATAGCTCATACCCATATGTTTACTGCGAATATTTTATTTTATCCATTCAATCTTGACCTAAGAACCAACCGTAGTCTTCTCTTGTATTCTTTTCCTGATATTTCTTTCATTTCAGCTTCTTATATTTTATCTAATTCCACAATTCCTAAGTAGGTGCATCATTTTTCTCCAACCTCTGTTATCTTTTCCCCATTCATGGGCTTTACTCCTTCCCTTTCAACAATTTTTCCCCCCTTTTTCAGTTTGAGAGCATCACCCTTCTTCATGCCAAATTACATACATATGCCATTACTGAACGCGTGAACAGTTTTCCCAAGCATACTTGGCTGGTCTTCGTTCTTTGTATACAACTTTAAGTAATCCATAAATAATGATTTGTTTCCCAGGTATTTCTTTTCCCACTCGTAACACGCATTTACCTTTCGTAATATATAACGAGAATGGTGCCATACTTAAAACAAACAACAACGGCCTTCCTTTTTTTCTTTTCACATATATCCTACCGACATCACTCCATTCATTGTCATCGTTTTCTTTGTCTTCCTGCCAATGTATTTTAGCTCATTTTCTTTTCGTTGCATAATACCCCCATATCGAAATATAGCTACTGCTCATGTGTTTACTGCGACTATTTTGTTTCTCTCATTCAATCTTGACCTAAGAACCTACCGTAGTATTTTCTTGTATTCTTTTCCTATTATTTCCTTCTTTTATTTCATCTAATTTCATAATTCCTAAGTAGATATATCCTTCGTTCTCCAACCTCTTTTTTTCATTTCCTCATTCATTTATTTCTTTACTTTCAATAATGTTTCTCCTTTTCAATTTTAAATCACCACAGTTCTGCATGCCAAACTCCATACCTATGCCATTAATGAACATCTGAACAGTCCTTACAGGCATATTTATCTGGTCTTTGTTCTTTGCATACAACTTTAAGTTGTCCATAAATAATAAATGGTTTAACACGTACTTCTTCTCTTCCCACTAATAACAAGTATTTACCTTTTGTAATATGAACGACAAAGGTACCATACTAAAAAAAAAATTACAATGATGACAAGATGTCCCTTGAAAAATCCCTCTCTTCACATGAACTTTCCCATATCTCCCCCATTTGATGGTGATGACACTTTCTGTTTTTTCATAATTCTTTCCAAGAAATATCGTACACTCGTTGCTATTCCAAATATTTCCACACAATCCTTAAACCAGTTATGGGGAACCAGATCATATGTTTTGCGATAATCTATCCATGGCATGCATAGATTTGTGGATCTGCTCTTACAATCTCGAAGTATAGTCCTATCAATAAGCAATTTATCCTTGGTCCCTCTACTACTGCATCGTCAACATCCCTTTTTTTCCTCTGGTTAGATCTCTTGCTGTATAATCTCACCGTTTTATATTACTTAATCAGTTAATTATTATTTCCTAATATTTTTTACGCACACACACAAAAAAAAACTAGGGTGGACCTGTACAATGCATACTCTCCCTTTGTATTTTTTCTTTTCGTTTTTTGTTTTGTTTTGGGGTTTTTTTTCAATTTTTTTCAACGGATTGCGCCCTCTTATATAATAGATTTTTCATTTAATCTAAGAGCAATGATTTTAAAACCTTTATTATCCAATGTACTCCGTGTTGTTTTTTGCTGATCGCTATGTTTTTATTCGTGCACGCGTGCATTCAATTTTGCGCGCGCGAAATTAGTATTGTTTTCAATGGTCACCACGTTTGTTTTCGCGCGTGCATTGAAATTTTGCACATTTATGCATTAATTCTGTATACTCACTATTCCATACCTAGCTATAACGTATACTAACCCAATGGGTCACGAGTAGTCTTTATATATATATATATATATATATATATATATATATATATATATACATACAGTCATCCACATACAGTACTGTTTCGCTGTTTCACAGCTCATCAGTGCGGCTAGACAGGCAACTACTTCAAGCCAGGATTGAAACCCTACCGTCTGTACGATAGTCAAGGCTCCTAACCACTACGCTATTGGCGGCTGCTGCGTGAGTCATGAGTTTAACGATGTTTTGACATCGTCCGAACTACCTCTGCTCGATTTGTTTACACAAAGAGCATCGCTTATATGCTAATGGTAATTCGTGTATCACTTCTCTATATGCTCAACTCAAGATAATATATATATAGAGAGAGAGAGAGAGAAAGAGAGAGAGAGAGGTGCAAATCAAATAATGACTGCCGAAAAAAAAAGATGCATTCGAGACATTAAGAAATGTTACGATGTGTTGGAATCAACCTAAAGTAAGAAAAAACAAGATTTAATTATAAGTTACGGCTAATTAGAAAAATTAAAACAATTTTTTCAAGTATAACTCAATTCCAGACATGAAGTTTATTTTAGCATGAATCTTGAATTATTATAGTATTAGACTTTTTAGCCCATTAAAAGTTGTAAAATGCAAAATTATAGCCCGTCGATTTAGAAGGAATTCTTTATGCCAAATTGATTGTGTAATATGATTAAATTTGTGCTCATTTTTGCATTAATTGCTCATTCTTATTAATTCCTATTAATCGTTCATTATAAAACGAACGGATACCATAATACTTAGTTCGCTGTAACTAATCGTAACAAAGGTCTATACAAGATTTTAGCCAGATCAGCCGAGTAGTTTCCGGAGAAATGTGGAACGAACAAACAGACAGACAAAGACAAATATATAGATAGTCTAAATATTAGTGGAACGGTATTTTAAAGAGATAAATAGGGATATATTTATTAGGAGTTACGCATAAAGAAGCAAAATACACAATCGTTATAACAGTTAACTATTGAAGGGGGGGTCTAAATTCTAGAACATAGGTTTTAGAATCTATCATCGGGACATAACGTTGTAACAGAGGATGAATGGCGAACTGAACGATCCATATTATTAGATAAATATTGACAATGAGTGACACCCTTTTCTCTTCTCTGCAACCTATTTCCCACAGAAGAGACGTTGCGAGCCTGTCTCTGCTCTATCATTATGTCAAGTCCTCGTCTGAGCTTCAATCTATGCCCCCCTTGCTAAACTTTAACAAACTTTAACAACGTCTAGAACCACTCGGCCATATGTCCTAGTGACATATGGCCGAGTGGTTCTAGACGTTGTATCAAACGTTTACAGTTACCCAAAGGTGCTGAGTTCAATCCTGAACGAAGGCAGTGAAAAAGTAACATTGAAAAACAGAGAATCAGCAACTATGTCCCAAAGCCTAGCTGGAGTCCGACCACGGTACCCCCGTAATAATAATAAAGGGTTGGGTTCGAGACTCCTAACAAACCGTTCACCTGACGAAGGCCGGAGGGCAAAACGGCCGAAACGTTGTGACAATAACAACCAAGATGAGGAAGTCAGTCCGACAATCTCAATCAATAACATGACATAACCCACTCTCCCTCTCTTTCTCTCTCTATCTTTCTGTCTATCTCTCTCTGAGAGTGGGTGTTTATTTAAAATCCCAGTTAAAGAAGAAAAGAAAGAGTAAAAAAAATAAGAATAGTCAATTATAAATAGAAAAGAATACCCGGACAAGTATTAAAACTATTAAACATTAACATAGTATAATATAACATAACTCTCACACTATCTCTCTCTCTCTCTATCTATCTATCTATCTATCTTTTCTCTCTCTCTCTCTCTCTCTATCTCTATCTCTTTCTCTCTCTTTCTCTCTCTATCTTTCTATCTATCTCTCTCTGAGAGTGGGTATTTATTTAAAATCCCAGTTAAAGAAGAAAAGAAAGAGTAAAAAAATGAGAATAGTCAATTATGAATAGAAAAGAATACCCGGACAAGTATTAAAACTATTAAACATTAACATAGTATAATATAACATAACTCTCACACTATCTCTCTCTCTCTCTCTCTCTATCTATCTATCTATCTATCTTTTCTCTCTCTCTCTATCTATCTATCTCTATCTCTATCTCTATCTCTCTCTCTCTTTCTCTCTCTATCTTTCTATCTATCTCTCTCTGAGAGTGGGTGTTTATTTAAAATCCCAGTTAAAGAAGAAAAGAAAGAGTAAAAAAAATGAGAATAGTCAATTATAAATAGAAAAGAATACCCGGACAAGTATTAAAACTATTAAACATTAACATAGTATAATATAACATAACTCTCACACTATCTCTCTCCCTCTCTCTCTATCTATCTCTATCTCTCTTTCTCTCTCTTCTGACACCAAGCGATCATAATTTAATTCGCCAATGATTATGCTTGATTGTAACTGTATTCACTTTTAAAAACAAGAAGATATTTTGGGTCATCTTTGTTCTTGTAAAAATGTTAAATATTAAACCTGATCCACGGCAGTAAAACCGTGAGAACAGGAAGTCGATGATCAGTGGACGGACATGACATCATATTCTAATAGGATTTTTATAGACAATGTAGAAGAAACAACCAAGAACGTGTCAAAAGTTGTCTCATGAAATTACAATCTTCAAAACGATATGCTAAACGGTGACGTAACTATAAACAGAATACTCTCGAAGTCGGTTAACTTTTGTTGCTTTTAATTTCCGCCCTTGGCTGATTATGCCTATTTTGTAGTGTTACTAATGTATTTTTTTCTTCTTTAAAAGTTAATCTCTTTCTTGCTTCCTTTATTTTCTCTCGTTTTTTTTTTCTTGCTTTTATTCTTTTGTATTACGCTACTTAATTATTTAAACGCGTATAACTGGACATGCGCATTGAAAAATTAAAACCAATATGTCCGCCTGCCTTTGTGCATATCAATGAGGCAGCCTTGGGTTTCACAACGCAATTAGTGCAGGATTTAATATTCACGGATCAGCCAAACATTAAAACATCAATAAACGATAAATCCCTCTGTGAAAAAAAATATACATATTCCATTCAATATAAGCATTTAACGATGTGATGTTGTCTCTGGGTTTGGTAAAGGCCACATTGGAGTGTTTTTGTGTTTGTCAAGAAGGCATTTAATATGAATTGGAGTATAAATTTTATGTTTTAGCGAATTAAAAAATTGAAGAATATATATATATATATATATATATATATATATATATATATATACATATATACAGGTATGCATAATAAAATGGGGAAAAAACTCGAAAATTTATGAAATAGAAAAGGTCACTAGATAGCGAGTGCTATCTTAAACATAAACGAACTTTTATCGAAAATAAAAAATTGGAGAAATCGGAACTTTTATAATGAAAAATTTTTATACAAGAGAAAAGAATATAAAAGTATTTTTTCAATCATTTATACAAACATGTGTTTGGTAAAAAAACGTTAGGTTACCAACGTGGAAATGTGTGTGTATGTGAGTATTTGGCAGCGTGGCATTGTGTATGCGCATGTATTAACTTTGTTCTTTTTAATGTGTGTATATATGTGCTATATCTGATGAAGGCTGGACACGTTAATTATCGAGTACTTTTCTTTGCGAAGGGCTTCTGCCCGCGCCGGGGCTGATGAAGAGCGGCTGTTCTGGTGTCTTTTATATGCAGCTAGTGAAATCTATCGAAAACTGATTTTCTTGGCGTAGTCTTATAGGAAATTCCAAGTTGGCACTGCCTTATTTCTTTCACATGTATGTGTTACTTTCTTGAGCTTGGAAAAATTGTCCGTTCGGTTGAAAAAAAAAAATGTTGCTTTAACATCATGTTAAAACTTGTTAGCTTTAGGAAGTGGCAAAGACAGCAAGTAGCAATAAACCGAAGAAAGAGAAAAGGTAAGCAAGTAAACCCATTTGTGTTTTAGCATTCGTTTTAATCACATCTCGATCCTTAATCTACCACAATGCTATTTTTAACTTCACAATGACGTATAACTTGAATGCCTACTAGACACTATCCTCGAGTGTCTAAGGCCTCTTTGTACAGAGGTTTGTTAAGACAACTTGGCATGAGGATATTTTTCTTTACAAGTAAACCTGACTAAATATTCAAAATTACATAGTATTCACAAAGTTGCATTTATATAATTGTAGATAATTTGGGTGGAAGTAAATCTCCTCAAGGCCTCAGTATTCTGCGACTTTCTCAATAGAGGTCTGGTTAGTGATTTCCTCTTAGTCTTTCCCTCCTTTACAGTTATTTAGTATGCTACCAGCCAAAGCTGCTGCCTTTTTGGCGGGAAGCAGTTCATAAGATTTCTTGTAGTTTTAGTTTTTGCTTTTTTTTTTCATGTGATGTTCCGTTTATCTTTTTGTTTTACTTTCGTTTCAATAGGTATATGGTTGGTTAGTGTTCGACATGTATATTACTTGGTTGCCGCATTCGAGGGATTTAATCAAAATTTCCGCATATTTTATCGTTACTATTCGTTATATAGTCAGTCCTCCTTTTGATCCCCATTTCTTTTATTCTATTTTTAGCTTTTTTTTTAGGTAGTTCCCAATGCCCCTACAATTATTGGTATTACATTGCTTCATGGTCCTATTTCTTTCAGTACTCTGACAAGCTTCGTGTATTTGCTGCGTTTTTCCACATCTTTGAACTTTATTCTGTAGTCTGCTGAGACGGCAAAATCTACAATTTGGCAGTTTCTTTCGTACTTGCTAAATATTATGCCCGGATTCTTTGCTTGAATGAGTATCCGTTTGTATCTCTATGTCCGAAAGAATTTTGCGGTTTTCGTTTTTCGATACTGTCTCCGGTTTGTGTTTTCACTATTAATCGACATGTTCAAAATGCGGTTGTTTACATAGTTCCCGATATACTGTTTTCCCCAAACAGTTGTGTCTGCTCTTGGGGATTGTTTGCTGCATTCATTCACCGTGTCATCTCTTCTTTTACAGAGTCTACATTTATTGTTTTAATTTTTTTTATAATGATCAAGACCCAGAGGCCACGTGAGGATGATCGGTAACGAGTGTAAATTAATCAATGGGACAATATCGTAGTAATCGTTAGTAGTGGAAATTTGGTAAATTGGATTACTTAAGGGGATGGCTCATCAAGAATTTGTTCACGTTTGACTGGAAGACGACCAGATTGTAGTCAGCTGGAAAGCAGGGAAACAGAAGAGAGTTCCACAGGCGTGCAGTTCTAAGAAAGACGCTTTGTTCATGGAATCTACGTTTGTGTGGCGATGGGACAGAGACTGGAGCTTGGTTGATAGTGCGGGATCTATTTAGATTAGAGACTAATCCTATTTGAACCCTATCTAAAAGAAAGAGCACCAGCCCAGCCGTGGCAATGATACGCTATGCATGGGCGAATAGTGGCTTTGTACAAATGTAGGATACATTAAGGGTGAGTAATTTTCTAGCTGGGTAGTGGGAGCATACGTTCTTGTATTAGAAATGTCTTTAAAACAAATATGGCGAACTTAATAGAAACGAACACACCATCGCACAAGCGCTCACATTTTATTATATTATCAAATGTGAGTTTAATAAATGAAATGAGTTTTTTTTTTTTTTGTGTGTGTGTGTGTGTGTGTGTGTGTGTGTGTGTGTGTGTGTGTGTGTGTGTGTGTGTGTGTGTGTGTGTGTCTTATAGTTCTTGCTGTAGGTTTCAGCTTTATAAAATATTATTAAAGATTCTCGGCGTCGCTCAAGGCTTTAATTTCCGTACATTGCGTGGATATATATATATATATATATATATATATATATAGTCTTGGAAGCTTTTTAGCCTTTAAAACTATATAAAAAAAACTTATTTAATTTTCATATTTTTATCATTCGTTATAAAACTATTTAGTCCTTTAATCACCTGCAATCAATGCATCAACTTGCTCTCTCGAATTCACTATAGTCCTAATGGTAATTTAAGGGATCATATATATATATATATATATATATTCCTTTAAGTATTATATATATATTATATATATATATTATATATATATTTATATATATATTATTATATATTATTATATTATATATATATATATAAAATGAACTCATTTTCCCCTATGATTTTGACTTTAATAGGATTAAAAATCAAGACATTTCATGCAAATGTAATATGTAAAAAAATGCAGCACAATATCTGAGGTGTGTTATAGGCATATTACCTCTCCACTTCCTCGATAATCGTAAATTCCTATATTTATTCTGCTGAGAGTTCCCTGCCAAAATCGGTTAAAATCACTGGAAGCAGTAAAATCTTTTCTCTCTAATTAATTCCTCCTTCCCCCGGCACCCATTTACACCGTTGCGTGATCGTTCACAAGCGACAGTTACGAACGAACGCCGGTTTGGGTTTGCTGTACTTCGTAGTTGCTTAAAAAGCTGGAATGGAATTTCACCGTGCCTTTCCGTTCTATGATTCCTATTGGGTGAAACGCACCACGGAATTAACCGATAGCGACATTCTCACAAACATTAATTCTTATCTCACGCTTACTTTTACGTCGTTTAATTACAATTTTCCCGCAACAGTTATACACTAAAAAAAAAGGATTCTTTCGATTTTTTTTATAAAATAAACATATAATGCATCATTTCTGTTTTATTTCCTTTTATAGTTGCTTTAAAAAACTGGAATGGAATTGTAACGTTCCTTTTCGTGCTATGCTTTCTACTAGGTGAAACGCACCATGGACTTAACTGAAACGAAGTGTTATTTATGCCATTTTTCTTCTTTTTTTCCGCTTTTCCCTGTATTTCTTTTGTTTTTGTTTTTCCGACCACGTTCATCATTTTTTACCCTTATTTTTGCTTTTGGTTTTTCCGATTTCTTTCTTAAAGTTTTCACGTTTGTTCGATGTTTTTTTGTTTTTTTTGTTTTCGTTTTTGCGATTTTTTTTAGAAATTTTAACATCGTTTTTTTTTATTATTGAAACAGGGTTATTACTTCGCTTATTCTTTATTTTACCCCCCCCCCTCTTACACAAACACACACAAAAACACCCGGCTAACGACGGGTACCCCCGCTAGTATATATATATATATATATATATATATATATATATATATATATATATATATATATATAAAGCGTGTATATCTATATCTCTATTACTATATTACTATCTCTATCTCTAATATTAAATAAAAGTCACCGTGTGTGTGTGTGTGTGTGTGTGTGTGTGTGTGTGTGTGTGTGTGTGTGTGTGTGTGTGTGTGTGTGTGTGTGTGTGTGTTAGAGAAAGAGAGATAGAGTTCTTTCCTCATAGGTTCCCAACCGGCCGATTTTATCTTTCGCAAATTTCACACGAAGGTAATTTATATGCCTGGCAGCGTTCTTAGATATGTTTTGTACAGAAATTGATACGATAAGTATCGACAATCGAAAAAGTCCGATCCTAAAAAAAAGTTGTTTTTTTCTCATGGATAAAAAATAATAATTTTTTCAGGGGAATTTTTAAACGTTACACCGGCAAGGGGAATAATAAAATCTTAGCAATAATTTCTTCTTCAGAAAAAGAAATAGTAAGTAAGGGGAGTTATCCGGGGTGAGTTTTCGAAGGGTGTGAATTGCTGGAGGGTGAGTTAGAGAAATTTATGTTTCACTTAAAGAGTATGAAAATTAAACTCAATCTTTGAAATTATCGGTAGATAATTTTTCGTATAAATATAGGAAATAAGGCAGGGGTTTATTTATAGGTACTAAGTTTTATAGGAATTTCTATGAGTGTGAAATTAAAGATATAAGGAGATGAGGGGGATATTCAAGGGACTAGAAGGTTAGGATAGCGTTATTCTATGATGTGGAGTTTAGTGAGGCTGAAGTAACTATTCAGAAGCACCTTACTGGGCTACCGGAGCCCTTGCCGACTTGGTCTTCGGGTCGGCTATCGCTGACATTGATTCCTGTGGCCCCAGGCAGGCACGCTTTGCCGAGGCTTTATGACGTCGGTGGTACACGCTTGGTCGACCGTTCTTCAACAGTTCAAGCACGGCTAAAGGCTACAGGCGACCGTTACCGACTCTCACCAGCGGAGGTAGTGCAACCGAAGGTGGGCTGCCCTTAAGAGAGTCTTTCCCCTTTCTCACATGTTTATCTTTTTATATAATTGCCTTTCCCCTCCCCCTCCCCCCTCTCTCTCTCTCTAAAATTTCTCTTTTTTACTCGATTGTTCGCACGTTGACCTCAAGTGGGTCATATCCCATTCTCTTCTCATTTGACTTCCATCATCTAAAAACCAAACACAATTGTTTGCTGAAACAATTGTAATAGACTAAGTTAATTCCTGAGTACCTAAGCTTATATATATATATATATATATATATATATATATATATATATATATATATATAAACACATATACATACGAGGGGCGTGCAATAAGTAATGCCCCTGGCCAACTTCATGGCTGGGAAGAGGTGAAAGTCAGAGGGTGCAAGGTCAGGGGAGTAGGGAGGATTGGGAAGGATTTCATGACCACACGCCCGTGCTTCTGATCTGGCGACATGCAAGTTGTGGACCGCAGCGTTGTCCTGCAGGAGGAGGGTAACTTTGCTGATCTTGCCCCGCTTCTTGATTTTGATAGCTTCCCTTAATTTTCTCAAAAGTGAAGCATAATAGGCTCCTGTAATTGTGGTACCCTTTGCCAGGAAATTTGTCATCACTACTCCGTCCTTGTCCCAGAAAACTGTGAGCATGACGTTGCCAGCGAATGGCTGCACCCTTGCCTTCTTTGGAGGTGGTGAGCCCAAGTGCTTCCACTGCATTGACTGGGCTTTGGTCTCTGGATCATAGTGCTGGACCCAGGTTTCATCCTGTGTAATCAGTCTTTTGAAAAATTTTGACTCGTCTTCTTGGCATATCTCAAAATTCATCCTCGGCACTCGACGCGTTCTGGCTTCTGTAATGATGTGAGCAACCTGGAAATCCATCTGGCAGAAACCTTATGCATATGCAAATGGTCATGAATGATAGTTTCCACAGACCCTGTACTAATCTTGACATCTTCGGCTATCTGACGAATAGTAATGCGCCCATCTTCCAAAATGGCAGCCTCAACTTGATGGACAGATGCCTCATCAATGGCAGAATGGGGCGACAAGTCTGGGAGCTGTTTCCACAGACTTCCGGCCATGTTTGAATTCACGATGCCAGCATTTTACAAGGTCATACGATAGGGCATTATCACCATAAGTTTCTTTCATTTCATAAAAAGTCTCCTGTGGTGTGCGTCCTTTCAAATACAAAGACCGGATCACTGCTGGACATTCAACAGGCTCCATTTAACACCTGGCTCAGTTCAAACCACAATTAGTTAAGAACTGTAATTTGCCACATAACCCGTAGAGATATAAATCATTGCACATGCAAAATTTAAACTGATCAGACAACTGGAAGTGGGTCAGGCGCATTACTTATTGCATGCCCCTCGTATGTATATAATATATGCATATATTATATTCTATTTGAAGACAGCAATATGGCGTAGATTACTGTTTTAAAATATACTAAATAAATTGATAAATAAATAAATATATATTATTCGTTTACGCCCAAATAAAAATATGGTCTATTTACTAAGAAATTCGATCGTTTAGGTGAAGACGCCAAGTTAACCGTATTATCGCTTAAAAATCAACAACACACACACACACACACACATATATATATATGTGTGTGTGTGTGTGTGTGTGTGTGTGTGTGTGTGAAATTTCTCAACATTATAATCTTGGATGTCTAGATAAATTTTGGAAGAAAGGCAGAGTATGCTAATTATGCCGCCGGTAAATTTCGAAGTGACAGCCTCTGTCTGTAAGTGCGAAGTACTAACTGAATTACCCATGGCGGCAAATAAGAACTGTTCACATTGTTAAGTACATAAACCACACACTTTTTCCTTCTTTTTCTTTTTCTCCCCCTCCTCCTCCTTGTTCTTCTTAGTCTTCTCTCTTTTACTGTTTCTGTCTCTTTAACTCCATATTTAATGTACACTAGAAATGAGATGAAAACTAATAGCCAACGAAATGGGGTATATAGATGAATGTCATCTTATTAAATTCCATTATGATGTTTTGGGTGACAGGCTTAGTAGATATGACCGTGTGAGCGTAAGTACATCTTACTTGTTCTCTATTCATGAATAAAAATAAATAAATAAAACAGTGATCAGGATGAAATGTTAAAATCACTGAAATACCTTAATATTTTTTGTCCTTTTGAAGAACACGACCAATATCTGGCTAGTAGATCTGACAAAACAATTTTTTTTTATTTCCACTTGATTAGAAAGCTGTACCGATTAATAAAATGAATCGTTGTATGTAAGAAGATTATGGAGAAATTAATAGCAAACGTATTGAACTACCAGATCAATAAAATGATCGTAACGAACTTGTTCTTTTGATTGGTTCTGTCCCTTCAATCAGTGTCGCAATTTTACTACTTTATTGGAGACGAGACGTAACCGTGATTCGTTGGGTCACAACCATTATCATCATTCTATTGTGGGAGGGGGGTACTGAAATGTTACATATTTGATAAGATTTTTTAATTGCATATAAAAAAAATAAGTCGTATTACTTCAACATTATCTTATGAGTATATGATTATCCTATTTCTGACATTTTTAGATGGGGATTTATCATTCGCATTATTTGGATTAGTCGGACTACTATTTTTACAATGTTTCAGTCGATGTAACCTTTGACCCTCTTCACGCGTATATTGTCCAACAGGGACATCTCCTTTCGAACTTGGAAATCTGCTATATTTAATCCATGGGATAGCATGAACTCGTTGCGACAGCCATTGACATTTCAATTGTGTTTTGAGTGTCACCTGCACTAGGGATTAAACCTCTAACCTCTTGAAAAGCATCCTTTACAATTGAAAACCAAGTACTTTATCCACTATGTCACGGGTCCACAAAGTAGTTCCAATAATTCATACGAAAGGTTAATAATACGAAATGTTATCAGTTTTTGTCACTAAATCTCTTTATTTTATTAATTAATGATAATGATAACATCGATGAAAACTATGGAGTATATTTAGGAAAACAGAACAATAAATATAAAAATTACCTCCCTTGGAAGTTTCTGAAAATCCAAAAAAGGTTTTAGTAAAATTACCATCTTTTTCATTAAATTGTTTTAATTAATAATAATATAAACATCAATAAAACGATGACGTATATATAAAGTAAAAGAACGATGCAATTTACAAATGAATAACATAAAATAATAATTTATTAAAAACGTTGTGTTTTTTTAGAAATAAGCATGCAAACTAATCATACAGACATTTGTTTCGATGTTTCGGTGTTGGGGAATTATTTTACATACAGTCTTTCAACACCGGAACTGGTAATTTTATCGGAATTAAAATTTTAGAACGTCGTTTGTCTACAAAGACAAAAAGTTCACAGCTTGATGTCAGTGTGGGAACTGTACACACAAATACTCACCAGCAACTTAAGATGCGGAAGATTTGCTCGGTTTGCCCCAAGGGTACTCAGAGAAGATCAGAAAGACGTCATGCATATCAAGACAGTTCCCCACCCTCCCTATAGTCTAGACCTTGCTCCCTGTGACTCTTGGTTATTCCTTAAACTCAAAAAAAAAAATTGAGGCTGTCGTTATGAGACACAGGAGATGAAAGAGACTGTGATGAGGGATATTGACACGCTGACACAAGAGGACTTCCATGAGTCCTTTCAGAGGTTATGTGTTATGTGCGTGATAGTTCGTTCCCTACTAACTCGAAAACGGCTGGGCCGATTTTTATGAAAGTTCACACCAAGGTACTATATGTTGCTGGAGGTGTACTTAAATAGGATTTGTATCGGAATATCTTTGATAAGTATCGATAATCGAAATTATCCGATGAAAGGAGGAAGAGACGATTTTGACAAAAGTTAACACTTTACATAGACTAACATCACAAGTGCATTTAATAAGTTTTATTACCACACACATAAGCCGAAAGGCTTGACATATAAAATCAACATAAGGTTCTTTGATATGACAGGGGCGCGTTTGTAATGAAGGTTCTTGCTTAAAGCATAATTGCACCATAATACTTGATTTTTTAAAATTTATTTTAAACTTAAATTCAAGCCATTATCACTACACAAGCAGTAAGGTCAGGCATATAAAATCACAAATAGTTTCTTTGATATGACAGGGGCGCGTTCGAAATTACTGTTTCTGTTTAGAGTATAAGTGAATCATGATGGGGGTTTTTTGTTGTTTTTTTTTTATTACATTTTCACACCAAACAAGGCACATTGCCACTTTGGTTTAGAGGGCTACTAACAGGGGTATAAACTACTGGGGTACTATGTAGGGGGTTGAGCAGCAAGATGTCGGTTCACGTTACACTTGAACTTCTGCATGTCAGTACAGTTGGGAAAGCAGAATCCCAGAAGGGAATTCCAAAGTCTAGCAGTTCTGGAGAAGAAGCTACTGGAGTAGAAAGCTCTCTTACATTTAGGGATTTCTACTATGTAGGGGTGGGATTTAGCTGCTTGTCGGGTTTGTCGGAAGTATTTACGTCGTGGGGGGGCACGAGTGCTTGCATTTCGTCAGAGCATTCACCATTAAAATACTTGTAAAACAGGCAGAGGGATACAACGTTTCGTCGGTGGGACAGCGGCTGAAGCTTAGGTGACAGTTCAGGACTTATCAGGTTGGCGACTCTCTTTTGGACTTTGTCTAGGAGCGAGAGACTAGTATCAAATGTACCAGCCCAAATATGACAACAATACTCCATACATGGGCGAGTTGTGGCCTTACAGAGGTACAGGATACTTGACTTTTGGATTTTAAACTTTAGTTCAAGCTATTACGTACAAAAATAATTTTATAAAATCAACATGGTTCTCTACAATCCAATGAATACTACAATGTAATGTGGAGTAAGTCATTGCAGGAAGGCATGTGGAGCTTCCTTCCAGTGCACCGCGATGTGTCTCCAACTAGAACATGCAATCAATGAATTTGATTGAAAAATGGTCGATTCCACCGAATTCGATGACAATGTTCTACAAGTATTTTAGTGGTGAATGCTCTGACGAACTGCAATCACTTGTTCCCCCACGACGTGAGCACCCTCGACAAACCCGACAGGCTGCTAAATCCCACCTCCACACTGTAGAGATCCCTAGATGTAAAAGATCTTTCTACTCCAGTAGTTTCTTCCTCAGAACCGCTAGACTTTGGAATTCCATTCCAGGTCCCTGCTTCCCCAACAGTACTGACGTGCAGAAGTTCAAGTGTAACGTGAACCGACATCTTGCTGCCCAAATCCCTACATAATACCCCAATAGTTGTTGCCCCTGATAGTAGCCCCCTACACCAAAGTGGCAATTTGCCTTGTTTGGGGTGAAAATGTAATAAAAAAAAATAAAAATAAATAAAAATAAGAATATGGGAGTAAGAAACTTTCGTTGATCATCATTCAATCCTGGGCTACATCGGCTCTCCCTGCTTATATATATACATATATATATATATATATATATATATATATATATATATATATATATATCTGTTTCATCTTTTCTTGACTAATCAGTGTGGCTAGACATATCGAAATTCGAAACCCGAACCACAGTGGTTGTCATTTGTTTATTTGTTTATCGACAATCTGAGAAACTGAATCGACTATTGTTTGAAAATGAATATCGTATTATATGAAATAATTAATTTTATTTACAACACTTTATGCTGGAGTTATCGGCGGTTTTTCCCTGAAATCTGAGTGACAATAACCTTCCTCGTGTATGTCAGTACGCTCCGTTCGAGATCTGGATTCCGCGTTACTTTCATTATTCTTACCCTTTTGTTGCAGAAAGGGTTATAAAGTACTTTACATTTTTTTTTTCGCTTTGTATCAGCAAGCACGTTCAACGTATGAAGCGCAAATACGAAAAAATTGGTCGGTTTTATTAGGCATTCGTTTGAGGTCGTCCGTTTTTATCGCATGTGATTTTAGATTATGGTTGTACCAAGCAAGAATTATTGAGTGTGCCTTTTATTTCCATATTTTTCGAATGGAGAAATAATTGACCGTTTCTTTTTTCCTGATTCCGCTGCATTTCAAAAAAAAAAAAAAGGACGGATCAATAAAATGAAACAACCGGAACCTGCCAACCTCGAACGAGCGCAGATCTGAAAATCCATACAAAATAATTCCGGAGATTTCTCGACAAATCTGAAGGTTAATCAAAATTTAAAAAAAAAAAATAAATAAATAACACTTGATTCGATTCTTCATTAAATTTTAATTAAATAAAAATATCATTTTTATCAGCGTTTCGATGCTTCTACAAAATGGAACCCATATCGACACGAATGTTTCCGATTGCGATTAACGGAATTAAACTGAAATATCCTAATCAGTTTACAATTTGAACACGCACAAAAAATGTTTGTTTTTTTTTAAAGCAGACGACACTAAGCATATGTGAGTGTTAGGCTAGTTTTTTTTAATAAAAATTACATAACGTTGAGTAAACTTGTTAAAAATTAAAAAATAAATAAAACTGATAAATATTTTGATTTGAACGGAAATGTCTAAAGCAGTTTAAGAAAACTTCTTACGAAAGAAAAGAAATAAAATTGATTAATTTCTTAATTTGAAGAAATTTATTAAACCTACATTAAACTCAGATGTAGGGGTACTTAAAACTAACCATATATATATATATATATATATATATATATATATATATATATATATATATATATATGAATGTGTGTGTGTGTGAGGACAATTCTTAACCTATATACTCAACGATTTTTTATCTACAGACTTAAAATTTTGTATATAGAGTATTCAGACATATGGAAAAAATTTTTAATCCGTTTTCATCCAGAAAAATAACTGCTAAAGGGGTTAAAATTGAAACATTGGTGCATAGGAGGCCACTGAATTTTTATCTGTTTCACGACTGCGCATAATTAAATATAACAGCTTTCGTATGTTAAGTATAAGATGGTTTGAAAACACTATTTAAAAATCATGTCAAGCTTGTGTAATGGTTATCGTACTTGACTCATTCTCTTTAGGTTTTGTATTTTGGTTTCAGTTCGAGTATTTTATTTTCTTCACAAGAAGTGAACTGTTTAGACAAAATATAATTCTTGCATGACACGTCTCACTATTTTCTGTTTTTTTTTTTTACTTCATTTTTAAAGGAATTTGACGTTACATTCGATACTTACGATATTTCTCTTTATAATAAAGAAATATTCTGTATTAATTAAAATAAAATATTTATGCGTATTTTACGACTCAGCAACGCCGGGTGGCCTGCTAGTATCAAGAAAAAAAATTGACTGTTTTTTCTTTTTTATTTAATCTTCATACAAGTTGTCCCTTCGACGATAACTCTGTTATTTCCGGTCTGCTCCGTAAATCGTAAATTGCAGTCGGAAGCAATCGGAAACATGGATCATTTTCTGTAGGAGAGCAAGAATTTTAATTCAGTTTAATTTTGATCTCTTTTAAAATGTCCGTCATCTAGATGAACTGACAATTATTTTCCGCAATATTTTTTTCAGATGCACGTGTATATTAACATTTGGATTATTGAGAGTATTATTCTATTTTCGGTTGTCATATTCACTACGTTTCGACCGATGTGACCTCCGATCTTCTTCGAGTGCACCTCTTTGAAATTCGGAACTCTTTATGTCGATTTCTGGAACCTAGACGGAATTTCGAACTGACCCCCGAGTCTCACTCCGCTCGACATAAATATTCTTAAGTTTGATTGTAAGTCTCTAACGGTCGAAAAGATGCACCGAAAGAATTTCATAGGTTACATCGGCCGAAACGTTTGGAATATGACTAGGAAGGATGTTAGAATAATAGTGCAAATACTCTCGTCTTTTCGTAACTAATATACGTTTAGATATATGAGTTTTTACAGCCTATTTCAGCTGCGTTACCTTCGTATACTAGAGGGCCATTGTAATTTTTATTTTTTATTTGCAATTTATTAGTGTTTCTATTTACTTCACTGCTCACGCGGGAAGAGTATTCAAACACGTGGAAAAGTTTTTAATCCGTTTTCATCCAGAAAACACAGCTGCTAAAGGGGTTAAAATTGAAACATTGGTACGTAGGAGGCCACCGGATTTTTATCTGTTTCACGACTGCGCATGCGCGGTAATTAAATATAACAGCTTTCTTATGTTAAATATAAGTTGGTTTGAAAACACTATTTAAAAGTCATGTCAAGCTTGTGTAATGGTTATCGTACTTGACTCGTTGTCTTTAGGATTTGATTTTGATCTCAGTTTGAGTATTTTATTTTTTTTTTTACTTACAAGAAGTGAACTGTTTAGACAAAACATACTTTTCGCATGACACGTTTTTTTCTGGGGGGGTAGGGTTAGGGTTAGGGTTAGGTTTACTTCATTTTTAAGTAATTTTACGTTACATTCACTACTTACGATATTTCTCTTCATAATAAAGAAATATTCTGTATTAATTAAAATATAATATTAATGCCTTTTTGTACGACTGGGCAACGCTGGGCGGCCTGCTAGTGTCAAGAAGAGTTAGGAAAAATAAGATACAAAGTCCGTTTTGAATGAGGAGAAAAACCAGCTTCCAAAAGTGGCACACTAGATTGGAACAAAAATAAAAATAGTCTCAGTCTAGTAGAATTTTTATTTTAACTAACCGAAGACAGAAAAGATGAAGTGTAGTATAAGAACAGATACTACCCTTTTTTCCTAGCAATTAATGTTACATAAGTAAATGGTCGCCAATCAATTCATCCCTATACTTTAAGTGGACTCAGTTTTCTCTTGAGGACAGCGGCGGTGATTATAGTCTCCCAGGCCTCCATCTCTGATTTCTTTCACATTTTTAATTTTCTCATGATTTTGTTCTCGCAGGGGATGGGTCATCTTACTCGATGCCAAACGTTCGCCCACTATCTCATACATTCCAACCGAGAGACCTTTTTATGTTTCTAACCGTCCCTTTAAATGCAATTGTCTGTACCTCTCTTTCACTTTGTTCGCCGCGTATATTAGCCAGGTAGTTTTTAAAAAATTTTTTCATGGGTTTGGTTGCTCCTATAATAATTGGAATGATGGAAATCTTCCTAAGATTCCAGTTTCTTTTATGTCGTACATAAGAGATTGGTATTTCGTTATCTTTTCCTTCTCAGATCTGTTTAACCCAGCATCATTGGGAATACTAACTTCTTCTAAGGTTGTTTCTTTCTCATTTTTGCCCCATATCATTATGTCAGGTTTAATAGCTCCATTTTATAGGTACGTAGTTGTAGGGATTGCATAGTCATAGTGGATGGTGAATAACTTATTTCCAACTGTTGATTCTGGTAAACATGTTTTCATGACTTGCTGCTGCATTCGATATTCAAGTTCTTACAGATTGTCCAGTAAAGATATTTACACACACCATTTTGCCGCATTGTGCAGTAGCCGCCTCACAGCAGAACCTTACAGCAGGATATCAGGTGTCTTACCCTCTCTACTTCCGTGTGGAAGATCGGAATGGCGTTGGTTACGCTATAAGGAACGGTTTTCAAAATAAGGATTACACAGGTTCACTTAAATATTTCAATGGCGCATCTCTGCTTCTTACGCACGTCCATGACAAGGGTTGATTATTTTATATAGTCTCACACCGTCGATATCTGCAGCAGAAAGATGAAACCTTCAGATCATGAATGCATAAGCTCAGTCATCATAACAATGCAATTTTCAATCCCCTCTGATCCATTTGGACGAAATAAAAAAAAAATTTTTAAACGTCCTTCGTACAAAGAGAGAGAAAGAGAGAGAAAGAGATGGAGAGAGAGAGTAAATCGGAAAATGGACATAACATTACTCTCATCCAAAGAAGTGGTGAGTTTCTCTTTAGCTAGTTGAAATATAAACGACTCGCACTTTACTTTTGTATTTGTATTATCCAAAATGGGATTCTATAGTAAAACCACAACGTCAATTCCTCTTTTTCAATCTTCATTGCATCGTACTAATCTATTTGTAATATATTTGTAAATTTGGTTATGTACTAAACTCACTGCCTTTACTGTGGGACTGAGCCATTCATCCTAGTTATTCCTAGGAGGTAGTCCTAGAAGGTCCACCTTCCCAAACCTTGATCATTCCTCTCTTTGAGGGAGGAGTTAGTTTACTTCTAACTGCCTGAAGTGCTTCGACCAGGGAATACGGAATAGACTGGCCAGGCAATTTTTAATAGGTCAGGATGCTCCATCTTTAGCGTCGCTGGATTGATTCTTCCCAACTCCCGATCTTGTGTCACATCTTCCTGTTGTAGGAAAGAAGTAAATATCAAGTTGCTTAAAGAATGTTGACTGTTATGTGCCAGTTTATAATCCGTTTTCGACAATCAATCCGACGGGAATAAGACCCTTTCCGTGTTTTCTTTACCTCTCCGGCTGAGATATTAGTCCTAGGTAGGCTAAAGATGTCCAAGTTCCCAGGCATTACTCCTGCTTTCGGGTGGAGTTAATTTATTATCTGAGACGCCCGACTAGAAAATATCGACTGGGCTGCCCACGTTATTATTAGGAGGCCAGTGCTCCATTTTAGAGGTGCTGGCTGCTTCTCTCCAACTTGTGCCTTATATATAACAAAATAAGACCATTTTTCACTATACAAAAAGACATTGTAGCTTCGAAAATACAGACGCTACATAAACATTCAATAAAGTCACACTACTAGCCATTATCTGATGTAGGTTTTGCGCTTACTACAAGTAGCTTTCATCTGTTATCACAAATTATTATATTCATTCCTAGGAGAATAAATTTAATTCATACGTGCGTAGCATGCTACATGCTCTATCATTATTTACTACTCTTCTTCTCCTCAACGCAACTGGGAACATTATTACATTTGCCATTTTTTTCTCACACCACCGTCCGTGTTTGCTTCTGCTATAAATACATCTGACATTCGTTTTTTCTTTTAATTGGAATTTATTGAGATGAGTATTTATTGAGATTTATTTATTGAGATGAGTATTATTTATTAATTTTCATTTATTGCGGACTATTATCCTCATCTTTTTCTTAGTTGTTTCCTCTGGCCTTCGTCAGGTGGTAACCGCGACGGATAGGAACTTTGAATCTCCTGACTGCATTCACTGCAATTACTGCCTTCCGTAGTTGTTGTCGTCTCACCACGTTTTGACCAAGTAAGCCTCTGCCCGGCTTTGGGTAGGATTGAAACCGCTATCTTCAGACAATTCTCACCTGGAACCGTACTGATTCAGTCTCTATCAACTGGGCCACGGGCTCCGTGTAATGAAACAACTAAGAAAAAGATGAGGATAATAGTCCGCAATAAATAAAAAAAAATTTTTTAAATTCGTTTTTCTGTTTCCATGTCTTAAAATAATTCTTAAAATAAGTTTCTCGGAACAAGGAAATATCTAAACAATAAACAATATGGCGTCAATCTCGGCACGAAACAAACCAGGATATTCCTTTCCTGCTGTATCACGATTCCAACATTTCCGCTTCGTCTAATAAAATATTCGCTTTCCCTGATTCTTTTTACAAATCACATGGTTCCTTTTCCGACTACACTCTTATTTCTTCCTCCGGTAGCAATCAAACCTACACACTTTTCATCTAGCTTACACGACAGAAAGCCGTATTTCATATTATTCAAGCAAGATATTTTCAACCATCTAGCATTCCGATAAGCAACTTTCGCTTTCGCTATTCCAAGTGTGCTTGTGTAGAATACGGACAACAATTCCTAGGCCTATTCCATATTTTCACACTGTTATTATTATTAATTATTATTATTGTTGTTGTGGTGGCACCCACTCATTTACATATGTGGATAATATTACACATAAATAGCAAGACTCGGTTAGTCTGTGTGCTAACCAGAAGCTACCGAAGACCGATCCTAGAGCAGATATGTTCTCCAGCCAAGACTTTCTTACCTGACAACCATTATGTAAATATACTGTAAATATACTTTTCCTAATACACTTCTTATTGATCTACCTTTGTTTGTTGAGTTTTCATTTGTATTGCCTAAGACGTTATTTGGTTCAACCTGCAAACATAACAGTTGGTGACGAAGATGGACGTCAAACATAACAATTATTATTATTAGTAGTAGTAGTAGTAGTAGTAGTATAATGTATAAAGTTACATTTAATTGGAACATCATTGAGCGGTACATATTACTCAATAAACAGCCTAAAAGCACCAACGCCCGCTAGTCACCGCCCATGCCATGAAGCGATCGTAACTGAAAAGAGCAATGACCACCACGGATGAAAGTGTCTGCCACCAGATAACAGTGCTCACCACTGGATGAGAGTGCTCGACATTTGACAAGCGATTTGACCGCCAGTGTCATAAAGTGAAAGTAACCACATTCGATTTAATTTTAGAGCAGTTCAATGAGGCCCGACACTAATAATAATCGGTATTTTCAGAACTCAGTGCCAACCAATAAACGCAATTATCTGCCTAAATTTCATTTCGGAGCAGTCCAATAGAGGCCGAAACCGTTCATAACAGCCATTGACCGACACTGTACGCCGCAAACTATCTGTGACAGTTGTAAATACAGCAAAGATCCACCGGTAAATGTTTCAATGCAACACTAACTGCCAGTGATCATCCAATAAAAACCGATAATGTTCATGGCCACCATTGACCGACTTTGTACGCCGGGAACCGACAGTTACAATTGTAAGACAGTCAAGGTCCACCAGTAAACGTCGCAATATAGCACTAACTTTCTGTGATCATTACGCTTTTCTAATAGAGGCTGACATTGGCCATGATCGCAAATGTGTTCCAGCTGCAAAGGCAGCCAGTGCCCACCAGCAAACGCAACTAATCTCCCCAAAACAGCACTAACCGCCAGTAACCAACAGTGATGACAATCACAGCAAGTGGCTTCTTCTAACTGCCACTGCTAGACAATGCCAAACATTGACAGACAATGACAGACAATGCCAGACAGTTAAAACCAGATGATTCATTTGAGCCATGCCCGCCAGTGCTCCTTATTTCCAGGGCTGGCAAGGACACCCCACTAACAACCGCAGTTTAATTTAATTTCGGGGAGGGGGGAGTTCTTTATCAAATCTGTCCTGGCTTTGAGGCATACTACCACCAGGCAACGCCCGTACATAGTCATGCTAGTTATTGATACGTCTTAAGCTTAAACCTTCATTCCTTTACATTTTCTATTTTCGTGTTATGGATTTTGAGTTTACACAAATTGAAATAAGGATTCTAGACATAATATTTTGTATGATTATATCTTGGTTTTATCTCCATAAAGATACATAAATATGGTGCAAGACTGTTCTGTTCGGATAATTATTTTACCTCCCCCTTCCCTAGAACGAGTATTTTTCTAATATATGTATTTATGTATACACGTACCCAACTTTATATATATATAGATAGATACTTACAGCCCGCATGAATATGGAGTCTTTATGCATTTTCCAATGTCTATAATTATTGCAAGTAAATCACAGTGAAATCTGCAAAGCGATATAAATGTAGCCATGAAACTAATTTAGTTATACTTCTAACCTATTCGGAGCATATCGTTTATGGCGACTATTTTACGTATTTTATCGGCCGGACTCACAGCGTTTCCACGTGTAACTATGATGTTGAATGAAACGGCGAGTCTCAACGCAGGCGTTGCTATGTCGCATTACTACGTAAGGCATTACCGCGTTTGGGTGGAATATACGAGAAGGCCATATAACATATAATAGATAAAATAAATATCATTAACATATGCATCTGTAGAATATTTCTCTGACAAGGTCCATGTCTATATATGTTATATAGCCCCTAATATGAGCAATGTCTATTGCTCGTTCTCTCTCTCTCTCTCTCTCTCTCTCTCTCTCTCTCTCTCTCTCTCTCTCTCTCTCTCTCTCTCTCTCTCTCTCTCTCTCTGCCAGACACTCACTCCCTCTATTCTTCTGAGCACTGTTTGACTTAACATATGACTTAATAAGAGTTAAATTATATTATAACGCATATCAGCTTTATTTAGAGTCTTGTGTAAATTTGAATTTAGCATCTACCACGTTCCAAGTGGCCAACAGCATTATTACACGCACCTGTTACATCTAGGGAATTGAGAATTATTTTATGTGGTATATAGTATTTAGCGAGTGTCCTTCTGTATTAATAATCTATTTGTTTGTTTCAGATTATTGACCGGGACTATACGTAACACATCAGTATAAAAAAAGCGTGATTAACACATTTCTTTTAAAACTTATTTCTTTATCTCTCATTATATCATTTATTTTAAAATCAAGTCTATCTACCACTTTCTAGCAAAACATATAAAGCAAAAAAAACAATTTCATCAGGGAACAGTGAAAAAAGGGAGCCCATGTCTGTTAGTCGTTATACCCTCTTTCTTTCTCTCTCTTTCTTACTCACTCTCTCTCTCTTTCTCGTTCACTCACTCTCCTTATTCTTCTGATTAAATTCTGTAATATGTTGTATTTAAATTTACATGATTGTAACGAAAACAACCAATATCTGTTATGTTACTTTGTTTATAATTCCATTGTAAAAAATTCTTTTAGGGCGAAACTCCTTTTTATTGCTCTTTCTACTTCTGGATTTGCTTTATGACTCCTTTATGTCTTCGGATTTCGCCTTGCTTTGCTTGATTTGTGTTAGTTAATAGACTTTCTTGCGTGTGCCGTGGTTTCTCAAGCAGCAGATTACGCCTCATTTGCATTGCACACGAGATCGCTAAAATACACCCGAAGCGCTTTTCGTTCAGACAACTTTTCGAAAAAGCGCTTCGGGTGTATTTTAGCGATCTCGTTTTTAATCGACTTATTTTACTGAATTGTACATTTGTTACATGTAACTTCCCCCATTTTTTTTTCCTTTTTTCTCACCCCGTTTTCCATCTTATTTTAGTCGACTGAATTTTTGCTATGGTTCATTTCTTCACAATTATTTTAAAATTTTACCAATCGAATAAAGATATATATATATATATATATATATATATATATATATATATATATATATATATATATATATATATATATATATATAGTGCCAACAGACTCAATCTCAATTAGTGCCGTCGCTTGATCATTCATTTCACAAATGAGTCTCTCTAATATGGCTTTATAACCCCGTCAGACTCTTACGCTCTCTGGCACATTAATTGCGGACACGCTGTCCTCTAAAAGCTGTTGATTGGTTTCTATCTATTTCTAATATTCTTATTATTTTATTTAAGCTGGAGATGGAGCATCACACAGGATGCCAAACATTCACTTGCCACCTCATAAATTCCAACTGAGAGAGCTTTTTAAATTTATTACAGTCCCTTTTATGTGCAATTGTTTGAATCTCTTTTGCACTTAGTTCACCAGGTAGTATTTGAAATACTTTTTCATGGATTCAGTTGTTCCTATAGTCACTGGAATGAGGAAGACCTTTCTAAGATTCCAGTTTCTTCCAATGCCGTACATAAGTCCTCGGTATTTCATTATCTTTTTCATTCTCAGCTCCGATTAACCTAGCATTATTGGCATTCTTTACCTCATAGTTTGAAGGTTGTTATACCTTGAAAAAAGATAGTTCACGGATTAATGTTAGAGCGGACTGCGACTGACTAGTAAGACTTGCTTTGCTCCGATATACTTTGTCACAATGCACACAGAACCAATCACGAAGCAAATCACAACCATTTAAATCTGTCATTTATGAGGCTCCTTTGCTTTCGGTACTCATGCTCAATGCATCGGCTTTCATATCCATACGAACCAATATTGATGTCCTGCTTCTATCTTGTTCTGTTCCAGACTACCCTACAACACCTGGACACGGTGCTCCTAGGATGCGGTTTTTATCACGTTACGATGTGGAATACAATGTTTTTTCCGGCCCTTGGTTACGGTATTTGCCCCGCCTTACGATGTTATTTATAATGTTATTTGATTATATACATGTGTATTATATACTTTACTGTATTTTGTATCTAATTTTTAATGCCGTATCCCGGAGTTCTACTGTATTATTTGTTCATGATCCTATATGTCTTGGAAGAAGTCTTTACAGATGTCCTGTATCTCAGTTTCCGTTTATGAGATGGTTTCTTCCCTTCACAAAGTTATCCATAAAACAACTGCTTTGGGATCCTCGCTCATCCTAGAAACGTGTCCACAAAGCCAATAGCGAAGTGTGTGCAACACGCCTTTAATACTGCACTTTTACATCATTAATATACATCTGCAATTTCACACCTAGTATTCTATGCATACACTGCTGAAATTATATATATATATATATATATATATATATATATATATATATATATATATAATAGAAGGTCGCTCGGCATTGCCCGGTCGTAAAATATGCTTAAATATGATATTTTGATTAATGCAGATTTCGTATTTATTATTATATTATACCGGGCCCAATATATACTAATGATTTAAAACGTTTAAAAAATGACTCTTGCGCCACCACCGAGAATCGAAACCAAAACGTTTAGCTTACGATTTACTTTTACGTTTGACGTAAAAAGATTATATCACGCACAAAGCTCTTTCTATATATATTCATGTATGTTTATATATAGTTTTCAAAAAAAAATTTCTACCAAACTTCTCTGTCAGTTATTGATCTACAGACGTGAAACTTTATAGGATATTCGAACTCATGCGAAACTTTATATTTGGGTTTTAGCAGGGAAAAATCTGTGCAAAAGTGTGACCCCCCCCCTAAAAAAAGGGAATTTGCCAGGTGATGGTCGAACGACGGCATTACGAATATGTATGCGTAACGTAATGGGTATTTGTTTATGTTTTAATTGCAAACATGTCTTTATATCTCAGGCATTAAACAAAGTGTGTGTGTGTGTGTGTGTGTGTGTGTGTGTGTGTGTGTGTGTGTGTGTGTGTGTGTGTGTGTGTGTGTGTGTGTGTGTGTGTGTGTGTGCTGGTAGCCAAATTGAATATTGAAATGCGTATATCTTTGATTTTATGGGACGAAACTATATGAAAATTTGCAGGCTTTTTTGAAGATTATAATACTATTCTACAATTAATATTTTATGACACTTGGTACAAAAAAAAACATATCTTCAAACCAATAAAATATGCCCAAATTTTCTACGTTGGTGGTCCTGGATATGACTTTAAACTATATCCGATGGTGAAGCCCCGGCTTGCGGGCTTTGGGAAGTGTGGAGCCACCCTTTAATTGCCATCGCTCCCAGCTCCACTCTGACCCGGAGTGGTAGTGCCTGTTAGGGTCCCAACTATGGGTTAAATAGAAACCGACTTGAAAAAACTATATATATTCTATTAAATTTTTCTTCAAAATAACTGGATTCGGCCTTAAATAATCTGAAAATGGTTTATATGCCGTAAAGCAAACAACCAATCAATCAATCAGTCTACATTGGTATATATAGTGTCCTGCAGGCCAGCTTCAGTTTTGCTGCTTGCTTCGGTTGTCTTCCCTGTGGCCTTTCCAGGCCACTAATACACACACACACATTATATATATATATATATATATATATATATATATATATATATATATATATATATATATACGCATACACACTAGAACTAGAACAATGGTTATTATAGCTGGGTAAAGTTAATTTTTGAACAGTTTTACACTATATTTATGTCTAGTGATATAAGCAAGAAATCTTGCTCGTAAATATGGACCAAATTTAATGTAAATTTGAAATATTCCAGATAAAATATTGAAGGTTGCAAAAAAAAAACCTTTAGCAACTGAAATTTGGGATATATTGATTAATCGATGTCTTACATTTATTGTTAAAATTTCACAAATTATCTAAATTTTACGAAGGACTTCCACCCAATCATGTTCCTTTACATAAAACTGCATTAGACTGTTGTCACATTTGGGCAGGAGCTACTCGAAGCATCCTATCCTGAATTGATAGAGTTCAAACCCAGCTTTGAACCTTGTATGTGATGCCATTTTCTCTTTCTTGCAACTTCTTTTCCAGAAAAGAGACGTTGTGAGTCCGTCTCTAATCTGCCGTTATTTTTATGGAAAGTGCTCGTCTGAGCTTCAATCTATTATCCCCCTCCATTTCCAAACTTTCACAAAACAGTCGCATAGCTACAACCACTATAAACAATTTTCCAACTCTCTATCTGTACCTTATTCTAAACGTAGATTCCAAAAACAAAGCTTCTTTCCCATAACTGCTCGCCTGTGGAACCCTGTTTCGCTGGCCTGCTTTCTAATTGACTACAATATGGACGCCTTCAAGTTCAATATAAACAAGTTCTTGATAAGACGTCTCCTTAGATAACCAAATTATATCCGATTTTCCTCACTAACGATTACTACACTGTTGTCTTGTTGGTTACCGTACACCCGTTAACCCTTATCCTCGGGTGGCCTTCAGGCCTTGATAAGGGGTGACTCTTTTGAGTAAAAAATTATTATTATAGCCCGTAATACCCGTATTTACGTCTAACAGCTGTGTTTCAAATGCATAGTGATCGGTTCATTAACTTATGGCTTCATCTTTTACAACAAAATTATTATACATAAACATATACAAGTGCCTTACTTTTGTATAAGAAGTCTTTACAGATGTCCTGTATGTCAGTTTCCATTTATGAGGTGACTTCTTTCCTTCACAAAGTTTCCCATAAAACAGCTGCTTTGGGATCCTCGCTCATTCTAGAAACATGTCCACAAAACCATAAGCGAAGTTTGTGCAACCCGCTTTCAATGCTCAAACAACCACTCCCCCGAAGCACTCTTACATCACTAATATACATCTGCAATTTCGTACCTAGTATTCTATGCATACATTACTATATATATATATATATATATATATATATATATATATATATATATATATATATATATTGTTCGCAGAAAGTTTTTACATGGGACAAGTCATTGGTACCGTCGGTTTTAAACCCGATAGTTAGGACCGTTTTAGATACCCATATCAATACATATATGAGTATTGACTGAAGAAAACTTCATATGGCTATCTAAAACGGTCATAATTATCGGGTTTGAAACCGACGGTACCACTAACTTGTCCCATCTAAAATTTTTCTGTAAACAAAATATAAATACGCTCTTATTTTGGGATTTTCCTCATAATTGAGAGAGAGTAAGTTTACAAAAAATATATAAAGTGCTGATGTTACTCACCGACTTGTTTATATTGTGACCGTCCGAAAGTTGAAAATGATTTTGATTCCTTTAAATGGACGAATAGACGGTAATTTAAGTACGTAAAGTACCATGGCCCCTTTGTGCATCCAGGATAAAGAAAACTATTAATTTTTTGCATGCATCCTTGTCATTTCAAATAACAATCATCCTTTTGTTACCTTTTTAATTTTGCCAAGTATTTTAGTTGGGAAGTTATTACAATGAAATCCTATTTTTAATTACTAGTGAGTTACCGCTAATCAAGGCCCGGTGGTTATTCGGGGATAAAGTGATTGTTAATGGGAAACAATAATTGGACAGAAGATTACTTGAGAGAAATCGATGTAAAGACAGACGGTTCAACAAGTACTTGCTTACCAACGCTTTCAAAGAACAGTACTTATACGGAATAAGCCCCAAAATAAAAATAAAGAAAAATCTTTGTGATATATGAACCGATGATGAAACCAAAATATCATAGTCCAAAAATCGCATGAAGGTATCAAGTAATTTATTTTTATAAAGAAAATAATTCTAAAATAATTCATAGGAATTCGTAGGCATTACAACATAAATTTAGTAACTATGAATTTTGTGTTATGAGATATTTTTTCAAAATGACGGACAAATTGGATGCTCCAAAATTTGATTTTCCTGTTTAAAAATAAAACTACTTGATACATTTACGTGTTTTTTGGAATACGATATTTTCATACATATATTACATACGTTACATTCATCATACAGATTTCTCTTGATTTTTGTTTTGCTTTTTAATATAAGCGAAACTGCACACGAACCCAAAGAACTACTAGACTTGAAGAGGACAATATTGTAGTCAGTTGGGAAGCAGCCTCTTACTATATTGTTCCGCAGAAGTATCGTGTGTTTGTTGATTTTTTGATATAGAGAGAGATTAATTCTAACCATAGCATTAATGTTTTCGGCATTTGTTCACGAGAAAAAACGGAAGTTAAATGCGTGCACAATTATGCCAGCAACGGAAGTCTACGCGATAAAGGCGCCATATTGTCCGTGAAACATTGAACGTGTTCCGGAAATCATTGGCGCGTAATTAGGTCTGCAACAATAACTGAAACCTGTGAGCGAACAACATCTTTGTTCTGAGAACTACGGTCTTTGGCCACAATAGAAGAAATGACTTCATTTTGACCGTTAGGATAAATCAACAAAACATGGAGCCAGTAATATTTTAAGAGCCTGATATTTTGTGCAAATACAAGTATATATATATATATATATATATATATATATATATATATATATATACACGAGCAAACAGTTAATAAAACATGTTAAAAAACACTTTGAAATGAGTTAAAACATTTAATCTGAAAAGGAAACACTAGATAAGTGGATAGTCTTTAATCCGCGGAGTTTCGAAGAAATACTTTCCTTCTCATCAGAGGGTAGGAATTAGCAAAATGCGGGATCGGATTTTGCATGCAAAAGTATTTGATGAAACAACAAGTAAGTCAAAGATCTTACTTGAAAACAAAAAAATGAAGCACTGTCGCTAGATTATTTATCTTCCACCAGACTATCCATTTATGTGTAATCACCTTTTTCTTCACCATATTCCCTCTGCTTCACAGGAAGTGTGTGGTTGAGTCTATTATTTATTTCTTGTAATTGTCATAATTGTATTGGTTTTTATGTAATTCTTTTAATTAGTAAGTATGTTTAATATGTTAGTATCTGTATTGAATACTATTTTGTTATTATTGGGCTGTATTTTTAGCTATTTGATCACAAGACAACAGAAATGAAATACGCGTGCAATTATGCCAACCACGGAAGTCTTCACGATACAGGCGCCATATTGTCCGTGAAACATTGAACATGTTCCGGAAATCATTGGCGGGTGATTAGGTCTACAACAATAACTGATTCTGTGAGCAAACGGCATTGCAAACATCTTTGGGAACTATGGTCTTTAGCCACAATAAAAGAAACGGTTTCATCTTGGCCGTTATAACAAACCAACAAAACATGTGTTGAGTGTTTTCGTGCGGATAAAAGTATATGTACAAAGTATTACTTGAAAACAAAATAAATTTTATTCTGTATTTTTATGTGAAGCAGATTAATAGTATTGTTTTATTTTCGAAATATTTTCTCAATTATGCAGGAGTCGGACAAAATAATGGAAACACCTTGTGAATTTTCATCCATTAATAGCTATAAAAATCGGAAAATTACTAAAATGTCGATTTCATGTTTTCAGCAAGATACTATTCTTTCTGACGTGATTCCAGGATGTCTACAGGGCCCTTAAGAGTAAAAAAATATGTTGGAGAGAAATTTATGCCAAATTGATAGTTGAATATGGTTAAATGTGTGCTAATTTTTGTATTAAATACTAATCCTTTTTAATCCCTAATTGTGCATCAAACGTATACCATAATACTTTCTTCGTTGCACCTTATCAAAGCAACGGTTCGCACAACATTTCAGCCAAAGAAATATAAGATCAAACTAATAAAGTCGTGCTCACTAGAATTTAGAACATCGAACAATAGTTTCCGAGAAAACTTCTACAGTAAATGTGGTATTGTGGCGACTAATCCCTATTAATCCTTATTGATCTCTAACTGTGCACCGAATGGATACCATAATACTTGGTTTGCTATATCCTATAATAGCAAAGATCCATACAATATTGCAGCCAAAGAAATATAATATCAAACTAATAAAGTCGTGCTCACTAGAATTTAGCACATCGATAATAACGTATATAGTAAGTTGTTAGATGTTAGCATCCATGTTGATTTTAGTTTGAATAACTTTCGTCAAATTTTAAAAAATATATGCGCAAAAATATTTTTCAGCAACTATATGTATATATATATATATATATATATATACACACACATATATATATATATATATATATATATATATATATATATATATATATATATATATATATATATATACACACTCATGGGCAAAAAAATTGTCCAAGAGTGAAAGAAGGAAGAAATAGATTTTTCAATATTTTCCATTAATTTGTGTTAATTTTAACTGAAAAGTTCTATTTTGCAGATCATTATTATTATAGCATATAATAATAAGTGAAAAATTAATCCTAAAAATGGTAAGATCACATCTTGGCGAGGATATAAAAAACCGAATTGCAGGATTAAGGCAGTCCAAAATGACTTACAGGCAAATTTTTGATATTTTAAGAAAATAAAATGTGAAAACATCTTTTTCTGTATAAAGCAAATTGGTCAAAGGTTCAAAGTCGAATGCTTGGTAAAAAGGGAATCTGGATCTGGTCGCCCTAGAGCATTCACTTTGAAGTACGGCCGCAGGCTTACATTACCTGCTTTGAAGGATTGAAAGCAAATTTATGTTGACCATAGCAAAGAATTCAAAACAGGGGCTGGAAATTCTCTTTCTAGATATACAATATCTAGATGATTGAAAGAAATGGGATTTTCCTCCAAAAGACAGTTAAAGAAGCCATTTTTTTTATTTAAGAAGAACATTAATGATAGAAAGAGATTTTCTGGTGTTATGGCAAGAAAGATACAAGCTGGTTCAGGAATGTTTTCTGGTTAGATGAATCAAGATTTTGTCTTGTTAGTGATGCTCCCGATGCTCCCGAACGGTGCAATCGAAGAACTGGAGAAAGACTTTCGCCAAGTTGCATAAAAACGACAGTTAAATACGGGAACGTAGAGATAAATGCAATGGGAACTTTTACTGCAGCAGGAGTTGGGAAACTTATTAGATGTGAGAAGTCAATCAATGCAAAGGAATACATTCGAATATTAGAAACAGGACTGTTACCAAGTATCCAGAAGCTGGGAATATCCCAGAGCATTATTTTTCAACATGATAATGCCCCTGCACACACTGCTAAGGTCACAAAAAATGATTTTCTGATAATTCAATTGATATGATATTTTGGCCAGATCAACACCCGATTTAAACCTAATTGAGTTGGTCCATAATATCTCGTGCATTGGTCGGAAAAACTTTTGAGAACAAGGACAAACTGTGGGAAGCTGCGGGAAGCGAATGAAATAGCATCTCCTCTTCATAGTGTTCCACTTTGGCTGAGAGCATGTCTAAAAGGATTGATCTTTTAAAGAAATCAAAAGGGAATGCGATTATATCCTAAGCATTTATTAAAGTAAATGTTTTTTCTGTGTTATTAGTCTCGTTTAAGTTTCCTTGTGCAATTGTTCTTTGTTCAATATAGCTTTTAGTGCAATAAAATGTATAAAATTTGTTTGGTCCATTTTTTGCTTGACAGTATCTGTTTCGGAAACTCATACTGTCAAGAATTGTAAATATCAAATGAATTAAAGGAATAAATTATAAGATGGTCAACATCATGAACATTGGAATATTTTTGTCATTTATTCACTATATATATATATATATATATATATATATATACTAGCAAAAGTAGCCGTCGTTCACTGGGTTCAAAAACAGCCTACAGAAAATGGACTCTGATTTATGAAAGTATGATAGGTTATGAAAAGGAAGGGTCGTAAAGAGATAGCTCCGAATTTGGGGGTATCAAAACCAAAGCAAAATATGATGAAAGTAAAAATAAAATAGATAAACCCCATCATTTATTATACCATATCTTTCACTTAGAATGGAAATGTGTCACAATGTTTAACAAGTTTTTTTTTAATATAGATCCACAGATTATATATATATATATATATATATATATATATATATATATATATTACCCATACCCGGCCACGCGTTGCTGTAGCTCAGTTTGTTAAAATGGAACACATTCCTCATAAAAAATTGCATTTTGTATTTTTATTTATTTTATTATTTTTGCAATTTTTTTTTATCAATAAAAGTTAGGGGGCTTTCCTCAAGAAAAGGTGAATTTTTTACCATAAATTGTTAGGTGAAAGTTTTTTTTCAGGAATTTCTTTTTAAAAGAAAGTTGGCAGTAAACATTTCTTTTGGAAAACAGAATTTTTATTATAAAAAGAAAAAAATGAATGTTTTAGATGAACACTGTAAATAGTTAGGTGAAAGTAGAGAAAAGTTAGATTTTTTTTCAAGAAAATGTACAAATTTTTTTGTCAATAGATGTTAAGAAAATAAACGGAAAAAATATCCCATCATTAATTAATTCTGCAAAAAATAAATAAAATGTTGGTTTAGTGTTTCAACATTTGAACAACGCTCGGCTGAATCCGGTGATTGCCGATCGAACCCTAAACTAATTGGAATCTGGTGTGGGGAGGGGATGTTAAATTCTGCATGAGTACCATTCTTTTTAATTTTGTCTTTTATTCAATTTTTTGTGTGGGCTTTTAGCGCTAGCAAACTGACAAATTTAACCAAAATGCAAAAAATTCAACAATTAAATAATTTTAATAAGTGCCCAGCTCCTAATACAAATCCTAGTAAATCAATCCCCCTTATTGGAAACACTGAAAGGAAGGACGAAACCAAGTTATTACCAGTATGTTTGGGAGAGGTTCTATAGGTGTATCAGAAAGCAGCCATTAAAAATGATGATCAGAACCTTAATAATTCAACTTACTATTTTTTAAGCTTATAACTACTTGGAAATACAATTCAAACCCTAATTTGTTTTATAATTAAAGGAGCAAAGACCAAAATTTAAAAAAATAACAGGTTTAATAGCAAATTATGCAATATTTGTTTCTTTAAAGCGGTTTTCTTTTAAAAAATATAAAGAAATCAATATATTTTGACTTGCTTATAAATATATGTATATATATATGCCAAAAAATCACTTACCTAAAAAATATTATTAAATGGGTAGTTCCATTCTTCATTGTTAAAAATTTATCCATATTTATGTTTTAAATTCCATGTATTTTTTAAATAAAAGGATTTTTTAAAGCGAGGGTCCTAGAAAATCGCATTTTTGTAACATGTTTTGCGCGAAGCGTTAAATAGCTGCTGCTGCTAAAATGAAATTTATGAAGTATGGTTTCGTCCAAGGGCATAAATAATGTTTCTTTTTTATTGCGTGTGTTAACCAAAATTAGTATTTTTCATCCTCCGTAGTTAAAAAAGAAACGCACATTCACTCATAAGTTTTTCCCCTAGAACAAAAAATCCGCTTCATCGATTTTAAAAAAATTCTTTTAATGAAATACACGAGTTTTTTATTGATACATTTTAATACTTCTTCATCAACTAATTTTATTTTTTTTAATATCTAAAAAAAGAAAACATTCAGTGAGATAGAAAAATTTGCCGTCAGCATCTGGTATTTACTTGACGATGTAAGCATAACATGAGCTTTCATTTTAAAAAAAATCAACGTGTTTTTAAAAAAAAAGGTTTTACACTTTGGACTTTACAGGTAAATTTCCAAAAAACTATTCTTTTTTTGTTTTAAATTAGAATATTTTCTTTATTGGTCTTTTATCTTCAATTTGTGATATATAAAACTTTGACACATAAATTAATTATTAAAATTTTAATAAACATTTCAAAATGGGGGTGGGAATTTGAAAAAAAACGTTTGTCTAAAATATTATATTTGGTTTATTGGAGCATAAAATTTTACATTAACCTTGAAAATATCGTAAAAATTGAATCAATAGATAAATTTTGATAGATTTTTAAAGTTTAAAAATTGAAAAATATTTAACTCGTAAAATTCTGTTGATTTTATTACGTAAAAAAATGGCTGCATTAAGGCACGCCGGCATTTTGTAAACATTTTGTAAACACTGTTTTTTTTAAATAAAAAATAATATTTCTATTATTTTTTTAGTAACTTTAATAGTTTATTTTGAAAGTATATTCCATATAGAAAATAAACAACTCACTTTAAAAAGAGAAATTACGGGTTTTTTATATTTTATTCGCAGTTATCTGTTAGGGGTGTCAAAAATTCCTCCAAATTTCTGATACATCTAGAGTTTCTATTCTTTTTCTTTCTTTCTTTTTTTCAATATTTTAAGCAGATTTGTCACTCAGCTAGCAGATTCGGTCTTTGTACACTTTATTGCCGAAATTGGAGACGCCATTTTTTTCACGCACTTGCTATCCAAATCTAGGGAAGACATCATTATAAGGCCGACCGATTGCTTCCGGAAAGGGAAAGAATAAATTTACCAAAATTCATATTTATTACTACCGGAAACGATAAATTAAACTAAATAAATTTACCAAAATTAACATTTATTACTCCCTTAAACTAAAATTATCATTTATTTCTTCCAGAAACTTGGTAAACCGATATTACTGGAGAAAATGAATCTTGACAATTCAAAAAAATATTTAAAATTATTTATTTGTTCGAAAAGAAAACCCAAAAAAACAAAACACACAAACGAAAAAATAAACAAACAAACAAACAAAAATTATAAATGTTTTGGTTTTGTTTTGGTTTTCAAATGGCGCTCGCCCAGGTTAAATTATTATGAATATGTCATTTCAATTTTCTGTTTTTAATTAAAAAAAAAATTGTTCCATGGAAAACTTTCCCGTTCTCATCAATTAAATCGAAACATTTCCAATTAAACAATTACGGATATATGTTCTCTTTCACTTTCTTTATTTACTTTTAAAGCAACATTGGACTTTTATGAAATAGCTTTTTTGTTTTGTTTTGGTTTGTTTTTTTTTCTAACAAATAAATAATTTTAAACATTTTTTTGAATTGTCAAGATTCATTTTCTCCAGTAATATCGGTTCACCAAGTTTCTGGAAGTAATAAATGATAATTTTAGTTTAATTTAACGTTTCCGGAAGTAATAAATGTTAATTTTGGTAAATTTATTCTTTCCCTTTCCGGAAGCAATCGTTCGACCATATAATGATTTTTCCCCTAGATTTGGATAGCAAGTGCGTGAAAAAAAATGGCGTCTCCAATTTCGGCAATAAAGTGTAGAAGCACCCCAGATTTTTATTGGTCGCCATTTTTGCCATAAATTGTTAGGTGAAAGGGGGGTTTCAGGAAAACTTGCACTTTTTTTTAAGAAAGTTGGTAGTAAACGTTTCTTTTGGAAAACAGAAGTTGGTACTCCTTGGGCGTTGAGTTCCATGGTGACCAGCATAAAAAACACGCATCACTTCCTTTTTGACGCAAGCGCACGTAACACTTTTTTTATTTACTGACGTTGTCGTAGTAACTAAACGATTATTTGTCACATTCATTTTGAAAAAAGGTTTTACTCTTTATGAATATTAAAAGAAAAATTACTAAACATTTATTAATAATGCCTCACTTTTACAGACATTTGTTTGTAAATTTCTTTTTAAATGACGACTTTTATCGACTTTTTTTTTTAATAGCATTTGCGGATGGGTATGCTGACACTTGTTTTTTTAATTTTTTTTAAATTACTTTTATTTTAATAGAATTTGCGGATGGGTAAAAAACGAAAAAAGTAACTAAGCCATTTACTGACAATTTCTCGGTATCTTGACTTTGATAAAATTTATTTGTTAAAAATATTTGCAAAAGTGAGAATTATCAGTAAATGGTTTAGTTAATTTTTTTTTCGTTTTTTACCCATCCGCAAATGCTATTAAAAAAAAGAAAGTCGATAAAAAGTCATTTAAAAAGAAATTAAAACAAATGTCAGCATACCCATCCGCAAATACTATTAAAAAAGTCGTCATTTAAGAAATTTAAAAACAAATGTCTGTAAAAGTGAGGCATTATTAATAAATGTTTAGTAATTTTTCTTTTAATATTCATAAAGAGTAAAAATGGAATGGAAATTTAAATTTAATCTTTTTTTTTAATTGTGCTTCTCCCAAACAAATATAATCAAGAAAATAACATTCAACAATTGTACTTTATATATATAAAACACGAAAAATTTAAAAAATATGTATATATTAACGAAAGAGAAATAATTCCATTTTTAAACGAAAAAAGTCAATTTGATATATAAAAGTTCCCTTTAGTGATATCACGTGATGACACGCAGTGTGAAATAATTGTCTCCAAATAAAAAAATGGCCCATCCGTACAAAGAAAACCAAATATTTATTATAGAAAAATTACGTATAGTGTTATAATTACAAAGAGATATATAGAAATACGCATGCGTACCGTAAACATGTTATACCAAAATATGTAAGCCATCCGTTCAGTGGTTATTTAGACTATAAATTACGAACGAACCAAGAGTTACATTTACATTTTTATATATATATATATATATATATATATATATATATATATATATATATAAATTAAATACTGAAATTTCGTAGGATTCCAGATTGTATAATACTGTAAACCTAAAGTCCAAATAAATATTAGTATCAATATTTATAAGACGATACCAAGCAAGTAAAGAAATCTCAATATGCGAGATAGCAATAATATAAGTGGAAATTCTGAGTTAAATTATGTAGAATTTCAACAAATTTTTTTGTTTGACAAAATGTATTGTTTATATAAAGTATATTTATATGTTTATATATTTGTATTTACAGGATTCATTTTTAAACTAAGTAACCAATCATTAAGAATCTTAGAACAGAAATGAGTTCTTATGCAGAGAAGGTACCGTGTTATTCTTGTGATAGTGTTCTCAAGTTAAATTCAAGTTGTGCAGTCAATTTTCTTTATTGATTTGTTAGGTGAAGCAAATTTAAGCTAAAATCAGTTTAAATTAGTTTTAGGATTCAAATGGTGATGTAAGCGCTTCGTAACAATTTAGACACTTCCGATTTTTGTCGACTTTTGACAATAGCTCTTAGACAGTAATTAATCAATGTTCCCCAAATTTCAGTTTCTTTAGAGTAATTTAAATGGTTTTATAAGAAAAGCACCATCACATACTGGAAAATTAAAATATTTACATTTTATTTCATCCATAGTAATTAAACACACAAGGTATTGTTGGCCTGTACAACGGAAATCGCGTTTTATGATTATCATACCAATATCTTTGTACAAAAAAAAATGATGCTGTCATGGGCTCTGCTTTGGGTCCAACATTTAGCAACTTCTACATGTTTAATCTATATATCTATAAAAGTGAAATTATCTGTCTGTCTGTGCGTTTGTCTGTGTGTATACATTTCCCTACTTAACTACTCTGTCAATTTTCAGTCTATAGACTCGAGATTTGACATAAGGGGTATTGAGATTTGGGAAAATCTTTTTAATCGGTTTTCGCCCAGAAATTCGGCTGCCTAGCTGTCAAAGTTCAACGATTTGACCTTGGAAAACTCTATCAAACTCCTACGCCAATTTGTGGTCCAAACACTTGAAATTTGGATGTAGGTTACTTGGAGATGGATCAAACTATTTAATTTGATTTGAGACCAAAACAATTAATATTAAGCGGTCAAAACTGGGGTCAAAGTTAAAAGAAATTTGACCTCTGCGGTCTCTACCAAATTACTCAGCCAATTTTAGGTATAAACATTTGAAATTTTACATAAAGTGCATTCAAACATAGGACAAGCTTTTTAATCGGTTTTTGACCAAAGATTTGGCTGCCAAGGGGTCAAATGCCAAATTATTTGACTTGTGCGGTCTCTAGCCAAATTTGGGTCTAAACATTTGAAATTTTACATAAATGTATTCAGACGTGCAGCAAGTTTTTAATCAGATTCTAGGCGAAAGTTTGGCTGCCAAGAGGCCAAAGTTGAAAGAGTTGACCATTTGCGGACTCTACCAAACTCCTCCGACAATTTTGAGTCTAAACACTTGAAATTTTAGATGTAGATTTTTATGTTGGCGTCATCTTTGTGTTCAGACGAAATATCTGAGTAAGTAGGCTATAAAATCTCAAAACAAAAAACTTGTATAGAAATCGATGTATAAACTATAGAGCTCGATGCAGATGGTGGTTTCTTACGAGTAAAACATCCAATGAACCTAAATGCGACGTAAACAAAAGATCATTTTTAACGTAATGAAAATTTTATTACTCGAAGTAGAAATTATATCCAACAAGAAACGGGCCAATTTTACACCTAACATTTAACTTGAAATAAAGTAATTCCGAAGCATACACTAAGGGCAATATTAAAGCAAACAGCGAACAACCATTTTCAAACTATTCCAAAACTATAATGAAGCAGATATCCAAGTCAATTCAATAATAACAGCTCAAACGAAGAATTTTTAATGCGGATAAGTTTTTGTTGTTGTTGATGTTGCTTTTTACTACAGAGTATTAAAAAAATAGCGGCAACGAAAATATAAATGGTTATTCTGTTTTACGGCATATCAATCCTTTTTCGCGTTATTTAATTCCAAATCCAATCATTTTGGTAAACGTTTTCATGCTTCAAGTTGTTTATATTCATTAAATATTTATTCATGGTGTTTGGTCTGGTTTGGTTGGAATCTAGACGGAATTTCGAATGGAATCCTTTATTTACTCTGCAAGGATAGCATGCTCTCATTCCGTCAGAAATGACTAGATACAAGTTATATTTAATTCGCAATATTATTTTAATGTTGCCGTACAATTGCGAATTGCTTAGGACCACTATTTAGTTTTGCTAGGGCTAAGAACAACAGCATATTCTTTTCATTGTTTTGATTCTCGATTGTGTATCCGTTGATATCTTATATGCTTTTATATAGAGATGATGTCGTTCTCGGTTGATTAACTGTGCCTAACTATATCGGATATATACTCGAGAGTCAAAACAATGATAAGAATATTCTGTTATCATAGCCCTAGTTATGGCTGACGAAACAAAAGAATGACAGAACAAGAGCATGCTACCCCCGTGAAGTGAATAAAGGGTTCCATTCGAAATTCCATCCAGATTTCAGAGCTCTACAGAAACATTTCCGAGTTCAACAGAATACACATGAAGAAGGTCGGGGGTTACATCGACCGAAATTTTATGAAAATGACATGTAGATCGAAGAATCCAAATAATACAGAAACATGGTTAATTAACATAACATTTATATAACTGTAAGTTTAATGTATATAGTTTTATTTATATAGTTTAATTAATAAAAAGTTTAATTTATATAATGTTTAATTTATATAAAGTTTAATTTATATAATGTTTAATTAATTCAAAGTTTAATTTATATAAAGTTTAATTTATATAAAGTTTAATTTATATAAAGTTTAATTTATATAATGTTTAATTAATTCAAAGTTTAATTTATATAAAGTTTAATTTATATAAAGTTTAATTTATATAAAGTTTAATTTATATAATGTTTAATTAATTCAAAGTTTAATTTATATAAAGTTTAATTTATATAAAGTTTAATTTATATAAAGTTTAATTTATATAAAGTTTAATTTATATAAAGTTTAATTTATATAAAGTTTAATTTATATAAAGTTTAATTAATAAAAAGTTTAATTTATATAATGTTTAATTTATATAAAGTTTAATTTATATAATGTTTAATTAATTCAAAGTTTAATTTATATAAAGTTTAATTTGTATAAAGTTTAATTTATATAAAGTTTAATTTATATAATGTTTAATTAATTCAAAGTTTAATTTATATAAAGTTTAATTTATATAAAGTTTAATTTATATAAAGTTTAATTTATATAAAGTTTAATTAATGCAACGTTGAATTTATATAAAGTTGAATTTATATAACTATTAGTTTACAAAAAGTTACAAGTCATTTTTGGTGAAGAAATGCTCATCTAGGAAAATTTATGTCAAATACGTTTTTGGTAGAAAAATATTCCGTGAATTAGAAGATACGAGGATTGTGTGTATCTATATTTATTTGTTAGTGTGTATATGCAAATGTGAGTCATTTCCGTGTGTAAATATTAGGCAGCGCGGCACTGTGCATGTTGGTTTACCTTGTTAGTGCGTGTGCGGATATGCGCGAGATGATGGAACTTGTACGTGAGCCTTCAAGTGTTCTGACAAAGGTGCGGCGAGTGACAGAAGGGAGGGGGGATGGGCGCAAGTTCTTTGTTTCTTTGGCTGAACCAGCTGGAGAGATCTGATTTCGTTGACTGTTATTTTATAGATTTGGTTAATTTGACATAGACTTGTTACTTTGCTGTTTAAAACGAATCTCGTAGCTTAAAAAAAAGATTGAGTCAATACGTTCCTTTTAAAACCCTACTGGCTTTTGGGAGTGAAGAAAAGAGCGAACCCCAACGAAGCGGAGAAAGAAAGGGGGTATCCTCCCGAAACATTCACCTTTTGGCATTCATCTGAATCGCATCTCGATATCACTACAACTTAATGCGCCTTAGTAAACGATCAAATTATGATTTAATCATGGCTTTTATATTCATATTTACTTATATACATAATTAGAAAATTTTTTATCATTTTCTTTATCTTATTATCTGTAACGCCTCGTTCGAGGAGGTGGCTAGGACTCTTATTTCATTGGATCTCGGCACGTGGTCGTCTAGGCTCCTCGGAGGTTGTTACATAATCTGGTATGCTGAAAGCGAATATCGAAGCGGCAGGCAGGAAGAAAGATAACGATTGTAGTCTATCTACAAAAGCTTAATTCTCATAGAATTATGAACAAATGTTTTTACAATTCTCATTCAGATTTTGTAAGTTCTTTTCAAAGTCTCAACTCTCTTCACAGACAGCGACCGACGGATGGATGAGGTGGGGAGGGGTCATGTCTCTTCTCTACTCTGATCTGAAACTCTCTCTCTGACTCAACTGTTCTCGCTCTTCTCACTAATTTTCGCACGACAGTCGTATATATAGCAAGGTGTGTGGATCGGGGTGGAAATTCTCCCCATCAATAAGATTTCGCCACGAAATCTCCACGAAATCCTAAGCCCCAGGGTTTTGCGTGGGTACAATTCCCACGCTGAAATCTAAGTATGATTTTCAAGGACAGATGTCAATTCTGACATCCGACCCTGGGTTCATTTTAAGGCTAGACAAGGTTCTAAGTGAAATTTCCTGTTATCAACTTTTAGCCGTAAAAATATATTTCTCTGGTTTTCAAACAATATCTATATTGACATGAAATAAAATATGTATATTTATCTTCTCTATCTTACATCCTTGGGTTATCTGGCGTCACCCGGGAATACAAAGCTACCTCAGCGTAGTTCTAACGCTCCTCAATGGGGGATTACGTTACAATCAATGCAATACCGACTTTAATCATGTGTGTCTTGTCGAACTCAAGAATCTTTCTGTCCAATCTGAAAATCTGCACAGAATTTCGAACGGGGTCCTTTATTTAATCCATGAGGTTAGCATGCGCTCTTCCCATCAGCCATGACTGGGTATACGTCCTAACTACCCGTGGCGTAGTGGTTAAAGTACTTGGTTAAATGTAGTTGTTAGTTACATTCATCTAAAATTGGAAGTTCAATCCTCAGTGGAGGCAACACTTAAAATAACAATTGCGACTTACTTATATATTCTACCTGACAATAAATTTGATTCGATGCAAATATATATATATATATATATATATATATTCTACCTGACAATAAATTTGATTCGATGCATATATATATATATATATATATATTCTACCTGACAATAAATTTGATTCGATGCAAATATATATATAAATATATATATATATATATATATATATATATATATTCTACCAGACAATAAATTTGATTCGATGCAAATATATATATGTGGCATAGTTAACAAAAATTGTATGAGCAAAAGTATGTTACAGTATTGACAGAATTATTTGGTAGGGAAGTGTACACAGATACACATAGACAATTTCACTTATATATATATATATATATATATATATATATATATACACATATATATATATGTATGTATGTATGTATGTATGTATGTATATTCTACCTGACAATAAATTTGCATCGATTAAAATCACGCTGACATGGAACAATGAGTTTTGTCTTTATTGGATTAAAAAATAACTTTTAGTGGTTTTTAACAAGACAGTGAGTGTAACGTATATTGGATTTAAACAAAGTTTGGAAAACAACTTTCAATCCTGAAGGAAAATAACAATATTAAAAAAAATAAAAATAATAACAAAGTAAATAAACTGTGTACGAACTTATGTTTCTTTACTTTTGTACTGTTAGGTTGCTTTAGAAAGAAAAAAAAAACAACTACGAATCGTGTTAATGTATATCTAAAACTTGTATATATATATATATATATATATATATATATATATATATATATATATATGGTGAAAGGCAATATTTCGAGTGTCAAAATATGGAAGAATTAGGAGGTGTAATTTTAGGGTTTTGTAAACGTCAGCAAGATGAACAGCTATGTTTTCAGGAATGACAAGCAACCTATCACGAAAATATTGAAACAGAAGAATTAGGACTGCAGATAGAACAGCTTACACAAAATATTTAATCAGACACAAAAACAACAGCAAAAGTTATTAGAATCATCAAATGGGTGGCAAAATGGTACAAACGAAATTGCGTTCTCTTAGAATACCGTATATTAAACCGCTGAGACTAGATCGGGACAATGCCTCGTAAGTGAGTCGTATATAATTCGACATGTGAAAACTGGACTAATTCCAAGAAATGTTCAGTTACTGTGAAGAAAATTGGGTGCAGTAGGATATACGAATTTTGTAAATTACATTTATCTCCTAAAAAGCAGGGAGCAAAAATTAGTGAAAAGGCATAACTGTTGACGAATTTTTCTGATCTAAACACATCTGTCTTCTACATCAGGTGGAAGTGTTTGAACTTTACGAGAAAAGGGTAATGAGGACTATACTACTTTTGAAAGTATACTAAATAAACACTGTGATTACTTCAGGTTATTGGAGTTAAGTACTAATAACTTCAAATACACAAGGATTGGTGTCAAATACAAACTCTGACAATAGGAGAGTTCTTAACAAACTGGAAAGTGAACGAGGTGTAACGTTCCAGCAGATAGACGAAGACTGTCAAGTGTTTATTATCATACGTCAAGATTAAGAATTGTAAATTGAAAATAGGAATATTCTGTATGTGGTATAAAACTAAAATTTATATTCATAAGAGACATGTAAATCAAATTTGGAAAATATATGCCAATACTGTAGACGACAACAATACAGAAGATTTAATGGAGGTCTTGTTTTGGTATGTTCGAGTAATCAGTCGTACAACAAATTCCACAAATGCGAACGTCGAAAAAAAAAAGGATAAAATAAAAAACTACCAACTTCATGAATATAAACCAGAAGAGAAAACAGAGTATAGCCTTAAAAGGCGAGGCTGATATGGAATAAGCTGATATACCTATTCAAGGAATAATGAACTTACCCAGAGACTATAAATGTAGCTAGGTAATTCATACATTATGGAGTAGCAATTCACGCTAATCATTTGGCCACTCGTTGATAGATGCCAGTTGAGAATCGGAATCTTGACAATCAGTCCGGCAAAAACTCGGTCACTCCGGTGGCCTTTTATCTGGCAGGATGATGCATTCCTTCTGGATAGTTCTAGGAGGTTCACTCGCCCAGACCTTGCCTCTTGTCTTTCGCGTGAAGTAAGTTTATTACTAGGGCTGTGACAACAGCATATTCTTTACATTCTTTTGACTCTCGAGTATATATCCGACACAGTTAGACTCGGTTAATCAACCGAGAACCACATCACTCTATATAAAACATATAAGATATTAACGGATATATACTCAGCAGTCAAAACAATGAAAAGAATATGCTGTTGTCACAGACCCATTTATTACTTATTGACTAGAGAATGTCGGCAGGGCTACGTAGATAGTTTTTGAATGGCCAGAGCGTTCCTTCTTTAAAGGAACTTGCTCGACTCACTCCACTCCATCTGCCGACCTTGTGTCACATCTTCTTGCGATTGGAATATAGTAAAATGACAGCGATTCGTGACAGTTATTGGCCCGGACTAATGACGTGTACTTCTGTAACATACTTTTGCTCATACAATTTTTGTTAACTATACCACCGTATTTATTGTGATTATTACCGACCTGAACAACTACATATATGTGTGTGTGTGTGTGTGTGTGTGTGTGTGTGTGTGTGTGTGTGTGTGTGTGTGTGTGATCAAGTTATATATATATAACTTTCCCCCAAACAACATCAATAAATTTATTTATTTATTTCGTTTCTGATAAATCCCTCGCTATACGTCACAACCCCATTATGTTACTAGCATCTTCTCTACTCTTCTGATGAGAAGCATTAGGCTTCGAAATACCTTGGTATAAAGAGTTCGCTTTATCCCCCAATTAAATATATGAATCATTCTATATGTAGCTTTTGTAACTTTATTTTTCACGCATATATATATATATATATATATATATATATATATATATATATATATACTAGCAGGGGTGCCCGGCGTTGCTCGGGTGTTTGGAGGTGTATGCTGTGCAAAAAAAAGCAAAAAAAAACAAAAAGAAATGGTTAATTTTTTAAAACTTTTA
>NC_136514.1:30556614-30579114 GCF_053919585.1 Euprymna scolopes | reverse complement strand
TAAATAGAAATAGTAAGAAGTATGAGAGAAAGAAGAGAATGTGATGCACAAGAGGGGGAGATAAAGAGAGAAACAGAGTGGAAGACTGAGAGAGGTAGTAGAGGTATCGAGGGATAGAGGAGAGAGAGAGATGAGAGAGGAGAAATGTGCGAATGAGAGGAAGAGATTGTAGAGAGAGGACGAGGGGGAGATATATACAAAGTTGTGTGAATAGAGAGAACGAAAGAGCGAGTGGATAGAGAGAGGGTAGATCAACAATTGCGATTTAGTAAGAAAGAGATAAGGATATCGATATATCGAGATAATGGTAAGACAGATCGAAAAAATAGTTGAATATACTGAAGCTAGGATGAGAAATGAAAAGAGAGAGAGAGAGAGAGAGAGAGAGAGAGGAGAAAGAGGAAGGATAAAAATGTGGAAAGATGAGAAAAGGGGAAGAAGAGAGGAGGAAACGGACAAATACAAATCAAAGAGGAGGTATTGCTTTCGACAGCGATGGAAAGAACATAAAAACTTAGAAAGAACTAAAGGAGTATGCGAATGAGCGAGAGAGAGAGCACGTGTGTGTGAGAAAAATGCATACACCCATATATATATGTGTGTGTGTGTGTGTGTGTGTGTGTGTGTGTGTGTGTGTGTGTGTGTGTGTGTGTGTGTAGAACTGCCGACTGTCAACGCGACGGTTCCAGGTTCAATCCTCGGCTTAGAAGAGGTGGTAGTCTAGCCGGACTGATGAGTTGTGATACAACGGAACAGTACTGTATGTGAATGACTACAAATATATTTTAAACTCCCCTCCCTCTTTGGGTAGAGCACTGTCGTAAGTAATTTCACTCGCTACTTAATTGGATGAAAAATGCGAGGCTCGCTGTTTGATTGTAATCAAGCGGTTTGAGCACTATAAAAGTGGTGGACGAATTTTTGTTTAAAGTAGACATTTCTGGAGGTTATTTACGGGCGCCGCTCCCGTGGGCCGACGGGGAGAACTGCAGACTGTCAACGCGATGGTTCTAAGGTCAATCCTCTGCTTGGGAAAAGTGCTAGTCTAGCCGCACTGATGATTTGTGATACAACGAAACAGTACTGTATGTGGAGGACTACAAATATATATACCAACGAAAGATAACGAAATGCCAATATCTCATGTGCAACATAAAAACAAACTGGACTCGAGAAAAATAAAATTCCAAACTGTCAGGCAAATATATTCAGTGGACCAAGGGCAAGAATTTTTTTATTGTTATTACACTTAAAAGGACGATTATAATCTTTAAAAAGATCTGTCCGTGGGAATGTATGAAATGTCTATCATTTGGTAAGATGCCCCGTCTCATCTTGAAAATTGCAACACATACACACACACACACATATATATATATATATATATATATATATATATATATATATATATATATATATATATATATATATATATGAGGAGAATTATAGGCAAGGCAAAGCAATATATTGGTATATATAGATTTATTTGTGAATTCAATCAAGAAAAAACATCAATGGGAAGAGGTGCTATAAATGCTTTTTTTACCGAGGCATTTCGAAGCTTAATGCTTCTCGTCTGAAGAGGAGAGAGGGAGCTAGGTTACATACAATGCAATGCGACATCTTGTTACGGGTATAATTCGCAGGGGGATATTAAAATATCTGGTATATAGGAGGTAGGATAGAAGAGGGTATCTAGGATCGGGGGCGCTGACAATATATATATATAGAGAGAGAGAGGGAGGGAGAGAGAGAGAAAGGGATCCATAGGTAAGAGATCAGAGAGACGAAAAAAAGAAAGCGAGAAAGAAGAGGCGGTTAGAGGAAAAAGAAACATTAATTTTCCATTAATTAATTTGTACACATCGATCAAATTAATTAGTCTTTACGATGGTAAAATCGGAATTAATTAAAAATTGATTACATTTCCCTAGAAGTTGTAATTACACATTCTTTTTTAACGTGTACAAAACAATTTCGATAATGTCATGCATTGAATACTTCCCAACAAACAAGCGTTCTTAATTTTCCCCCGCGTACTCGCGCCAAATGTTCTGTTTTAAGTCTAAACAATTTGTCACTCTGCGTACATTACATTATACTTGAGGTGGATCAAATACAATCAGAAATCGGTTTACGTCCAACCAACCAAATTGGTTTAATTGTTTGATTTTTTTTTTTTTATCAAAATTCAAACCTAGAATTAGTGGAACGTTGGCTAGGAGGCAAGAATGTGCAGACTGGATTACCATTTTTTTTTTTAATCAAGCTACGACGGTCGTTCAATGCCTCTGGGTTTTTTTTTTCTCGTAACAGTAGAGCAATGGAACTTTGCACAGTAATTAGTTGTTCTCAACCAAAGAACGACCCATAGTTACGTTTAATACAGCTCTGGAGATCATTTTGTGGAACAATCCAGGTTGGTCCTCCAACCACGACGTGAATTCAAGAACCAATGCTGACTAATCTGGGAAACGCTTTCCTTTCAAAAACAACTTCATAGCTGGAAAGAGGTGAAAGTCAAAGGTCGGGAGAGTATGGATTATGGAAGAAAATTTCATAGCCAAACGTTCGTCCTTCTGATCTGGCGACATGTGCGTTGTGGACCGGGGCGTTGTTTTTTTTTTAGAAAGAGGATACCTTTGCTGATCTTGTCCTACCTCTTTATGCTGTTAGCTTCCTTTAGTTTCCTTAAAAGTAAATCATAATAGTCTCCTGTGTCTGTAGTACCATTTGCAAGGAGATTTGCCATCACTACTCTGTCTTGTCACAGAAGACTGTGAGCACAACCTGGCTGCACACTTGTCTTCTGTCGAGGTGGTGAGCCCAAGTGCTTGCACTGCATTGATTGGACTTTGATCTCTGGATGATCGTTTCATTCGGTGTAATCAGTCTTTCTTAAAACTTTGACTCATTTTCTTGGAACTTCTCCAAATGCATCCTCAAGTACTCGACGCGTTCTCGTTTCTAGATAAAGCGTCAGCAAACTGGGAATCCATCTCGCAGACACTACATACATATGCAAATTTTCATGAGTGATAGTTTTCCCAACCCCTCTAATAATCTTAACCTCTTGGAAGCTGTTTCCACAGATTTCCATCAATTTTTGAATTCACGATGCTAGCGTTTTACAGCGTCATGTGATGGCAGCATCATGACCATAGGTTTATTTCGTTTCATCAAATGTATCCTGTAGTTTGCATCCTTTCAAATACAAAAATCGGATTACTGCACAGCACTCAACGGGTTCTATTTCACTCGTAACAGTTCGAACACTTGGAAAGCCATAATAAATTCAGAGCTATGCTTTTCCACATAATTTGTAGAGATATAAATCATTGCAGATGCGAAATTACAGATAGACCAGACAACTTGAAAGGGATCGGGAGCATTACTTATTGAAAGTCCTTCTTTAAAAAAATCTTTCACAATCAGCAATCTCGTCTCTTCATCTACAGATTTTTGATCGGTTGTACGTTCCTCTGAAGCTTCTATATGTTGGTTAATAATGATGTATCCATTTTATTGTGGTTATCATTTCTATAACCTCAGGAGTCCATGCAAGATTATAGCAGACTACGTGGCAGAATCGGTTTTACAAAGTGACAATAAAGCGCGCCCTAGACAAATTGTAAGTATACAAGGTAACATGAATGGTTTCAGTCGTTGGCCACGTTGGGTCAGGATAAAAATAACATTGTTTCAATGTCTGACGCGTCGTCACCGTTCCCCTGGACCAAGAATTATTCACCAGATGCGATTAAAAGTCGTTTTTGCAGACAACGTTAGTCACGTTTAAATAATGGGGGCGTTGGATATTTTTAGATAGGTAAAATAACGCAAGCGAATCTCCTAAATATATGTTTTCCAGCACGCACACGTCGGCAACAGAAGACGACGAAATTAATTGGTTAAATAAATATGCATTTATATATAGTATATATTCTCAATATTAGAGAAATAACAGAAAAAGAGACTCGCGATCGATCTGGGGCTAGTGTAACGTGGTACGCACTCTTGCACACGGGACCCACACGTCGCAGACTCGATCGCAAAGTAGACAAAGAATAGAAAAGGAATGCAACTCGTTTTTTTTTCTTTTAGGGGGGGTTGTTTTGCTTGTACTACGACATTTATTTCGCCATGCTCCAGCCACGCGTGACTTCTCGTTACGGCTTTTGCGTCTCTCATGTGATCGTCTCCTCAAACGTGCTCTCGAACGCCATCCAGATCTTGAGCGTAATCGTCATCTCAAACTTACTTTCTCCTTTTTATAGCCTTCGTTTTCCTTGCCGTGACATCATTTCGCTCACGACTCGGTATTTGCATATGGACGTCCGCGCTATGCTACACTGTGTTATAGTACAACAGAAAGTAAATATACAAACAGATAATTGTGGTCGGTCTTCTGGCGCAGTCATCCTTGCGTGGTAATCTTAAACGTAGGATGTTCCATGCACAAAGGAGTGAGTATTTCCCACAATTGGAACGGTTAGTTTTTTATTTATTTATTTATTTATTTATTGTATTTATTTGGTAAACTCATATCCAAGCACAAAATGAATGTTGCCATCTTTAAACTATCGAATTAACGTTTCAAATATAAAAGAATATAACGTATGTTTAAATAATTGATTTGTTTGCATTTTTATAGTTTCATTTCTTATTTATGATAATATATAAGTTTATAAAGAATAAAAACAAAACAAACTGCAATCTAATTTTATACAAAGGCGAGTCATTATCCTTGAAATGATTGATTGTATATAGAGTAAATCGAATCATGTCTAACCAAGCAAGGTTCATTGCTTAATTTTCCCCATATAATATATACAATATAATATATACAAAGATCGCAATGAATTATAAAGGCTATTTAATGAACATTTGTTATTCATTTTTCATTTAATATTTATTACTTATTAAAATATTTATTTAATATTTATTCATTATATTTCTTTGGATATCTCTTATGTGAATTAAGAATCCAATTTCAGCTTTTAATGAAATAAAATTCTGAATGCACACACAGACATATCTTTGCTTATATATAAAAGGTATTGTGTCTGTTTGTGTGTGAGTTCGTTCATCATGGACTCCATTTACGGAGAATTCCTAGCGCAATCTCAATTTTAGCGATACGTTTCAATAAGCAAAATTAAGAATTCAAAAGTAAATGCTTTAAATTAGAAATTATCAAGCTGTAAAATACAGAACTATAGAATTTCATAGAAGATTGTCACGCAATCACCAAAACAAAATGGACGTATGAGATACACCAAAAATATAAACAACGACTTACATATTTAGGAATTACATATATATTTATTAAGTTACGACGAGAAAAAATATACCCAGCCTTTGTATTATTTAAAAAATGTTTTAAAAAAAAAGGAGAGGGAGGCATTTACCTCCGCTCATAAAAATTAATTTGGGAAGTTTTCTACAAAGATACAGAAGATAGTTTCGTATTTCTATTGCACTTTCGAGAATCCCATTTGGAAAACCGTTTTCCCTTGATTCAAAGGTTGGGTCATAAACGACTTGCGTACAATGTTCTCTTATTAGTTTGTTAATTTCTCAGAAAGAAAAACTTCCTTATGGATAATATTTCTAGTTTTACCATTATGGATGGATATAAAAAAGGTTGTTCTTATTCCCTACTCTAGAAGCACCGATATATAGCTGTTCATATAAATAACAATCCTCTTCTAAATGTAAACCAGGAACTTTTAGTGTCTGACCTTGTGACTTATTGATAGAGATTGTAAAAGACAAACGTATGGGAAACTGAAAGGCATGTTAGAAAATAGTAAAAGAATTTGAGTGATACAAACATCTTCGCCTTTTCCACAGCCAGAAATGATTGTAGCTTCTAAAACATTTTTCATAGATTTCTTGTGCCATTGCATAACTTTAGCGGTGAGAAGTTGCATGGAAACATAACCGAAGCACTTAGTTTCAATCAAAGACAATGAGGAGGAGTACCTTTTGACTCGAGGGAATTCAAAGATTTAACTGGATAATTGACTATTTCAGAATCTTCTATGACAGAGTCTATGAATTTATTATTATATTCAGTTCAGGGCAACATTTTCACAAGTCTATCATTCAAAGTATTCATTGCAATAATTGTTGGTGTCATAATTGCCCTTTCGCACAACCAATCATGATTTGTAAAATTTGAAATTGATGATGGAAAAACCTTTTTAATTAGTTTTTTCAACTCAGTTAACCAAGGTGGATATTCCTGATAAATTTATTTCACCTTTACAATTCATATTCAGTCTTTCTTCTGAAAGTTTCAAAAGGGTATCAGCAAATTGTCCAGACAGAAAATTTGTAGAAAGTTTTTAACGTTTGGCATGTTTTCATGGTACAGAGGATTTTAAACATATTTTCAAATAATCTGCTTTAGTTCCTCTGGGAATAACTGGCAAAGTTTGCCTAAAATCACCTGAAAGCACTATAGTCACACTCCCCATCAAACAGTTGGAATAACGCAAATCCTGCAGTGTTTTATTAAGAACTTCTAGAGCTTTTTTTATGAGACATTTTAACTTAGTCCCACACGATCAAAGATAATTTTATGAGAATTTCAGCAATACCAGTATTTTTATTTATATGGCAAACAGGTTTATCAGTTGTATTCACATCCAAAGGAAAGCTTGAATGATGTGTGTTCAATCTCCAGGGAGCTTGAATTATGTGTGTTCAATCTCCAGGGAGTAAAGTTTCAGCAATTTCAGAACTTGCTACGGTTAAGGCTATTTTCTTTCTCTGCTTGAGTTTAGCCAACAATAAATTGGTGACAAAAGTTTTCTAGTTCCTCTTGATGCATCTAAAAATATAATCCTCATATAATGCTCAATGCTTGTTTTATATGCATATATGTTGGTCTGACAAAAATTTCATATGAGTCATTTGCTCAATGCTTGTTTTATATGCATATATGTTGGTTTGGCAAAAGTTTCAGCACGTCGTCATCAATCAATCTGGTCAGCGAATCAATATCATCTGAAGTTCTCGCAAAACATCTGTGAGTAAATTATTCACCTCACTTCGATGATTTTAAGGTAACCCAAATTAATAGAGCGCCTCCCCCCTCCCATGGTGATCACATGGTCTTCAATAACAATTAACACAGAATTATATATTTCTTCGCTAAATCCTATTTCTCTCTCGGGGAATTTTTGTTGTTGCTGATATTTATAATCCTCAGATAAACCATGCTTATATTTCTGCCACAATGCTAATGGATTACTTACTTAAAAGTTTTGAAAATTATTACAAAAAATGATTCTTAGAGAAACAGGTGCGTGTGACATTGAAACCTCAGCCATAGTTCTGTCCCACTGATTGTGAGTTCGTAACAAATTTAAGATCAAACAAGCTTCCTTGTAATTGTCGACAGTTTGTCCATCAATACTTCTTAGAAAAGTAAATAAAGTCGGTCTGCTTATTTCATGAAGAAGAAGTCTCAAAAAGAAACATTTACAGTTGGGTGCACAAAGTAAACTCTTCCAATTGTAATGTCAATTTTTACACCTGGATGACCCTCAATATTAGCTTCTCGTATGTTACTGCGCCAGGTGTTGTTGCTCTATATGTAATAAGATGAAACCTGATTATACATGAGATTTTTTTTTCAAATTACTTCGTTCACACAATTTAAATGTGCAGTAAGAGTTGTGCCTTTATGGATCTAGGGCAGCATTTTCGTTTGTAAAATAAGCTCTCTGACCATTTTCAAGATGAACTACAAACTGCTGGATTGGAGGATGCCTTCCATGAATAGAAAACTCAAAATACGCTAAAATGCTTTATTAGTGCAGATATATTTACCAAGTCCATATCGAGTAACTCCATGGCCAACATTTTCTGTAAGGAAAACAGGGCTGCATCAGATCCCTTATTTATGTATTTGCAAATATATTTAATAGACTTCTCAAAATTGCAAAATTAAACATGTGAACATTGCAGAGTTAGGTGCAACCCACTTATTGTCAATAGTTGTCAACCACTTATTGTCAATAGTTGTCAACCACCTATTGTCAATAGTTGTCAACCACTTATTGTCAATAGTTGTCAACCACTTATTGTCAATAGTTGTCAACCACTTATTGTCAATAGTTGTCAACCACTTATTGTCAATAGTTTCAAATCCGCCATCTTCAGATCTTCTCCTATAAGAGAGATAACCATCCTCACTAAATTAAATTTCAAGTAGAAAGTTTCTTGGGTATCTTCTTGTACATTGGCCATCAACCATGCAAGGTGAATTTCTATTGATATTACCACAAGGCCCATGCACCATGTGACTCTTTACTATTTCAAATAAGGTTGGATCAGTTTGCATATCAGGTAACTCAACTGATATAATGAAAGCAATTTGATTCGGGGTTGATTTTTCTACTAAGCCATTATAATATAAACGCATGAGGTAAGCCTCTCTTTTGCCATTCAATTGCGTACATGTAGCATCGTAGTGGGCCAACGATTTTTGATTTGTTTATCAGATTCATGACTTTGATTATCTTCAAGCGAAACACCCTAGCATATATATCTTGACGATTGGTGTATGTTTGTCCAGGGAGAAGTTCATTTGAATTTCCTTCCACTTTGGATTTGAAGTGAATATAATAAAAAAAAGTTCTGGTTTTGTATAATTTTTGACGTCATTCTATCTAGGGTCCTTACGTGCATATATTGTGGACTACCTGTGAAGCTAAAAGGTAAAATGCAAATCAGACCTTTATTTCTTCCTTGCCCATCGTTATTTATATGATCTTTAAGATGTATGCAGGAATCTACGCTTAGCTTTTTTTTTTTTTGATGAGTTTTCATATATAAAAGTCTTCTGCTTCAATTGATGGGAGAGATTTTGGCTTCTGTGAAGATGATTGAACGAATTATCTCTGATCATGAAACATAAACATCCATACATGAAATATGTTTTGCGGTATTTCGAAACTGATGAATCCCGAAATGGTATCCATCTTCTCCATATACAAATAGTAGTGGATACTGAAGACTGTCAAGATCTGTGAGTTTTAGCATGTTATCTCTTGAACAAAGAATAATATCTCTATTACCAAAACTTTTTTTTTTACACAGTCATCACCACTTATCAAGGCCCGGAAGCCACTCAGGGATAAGGGTTATTGCAAGTACATTACGTTAGTGTGGAGATTTGATGAAGTGTTTAATTAAGGTGGGCGGTTCATTAGGAATTTGTTAACATTGGACTTGAAGACATCCAGGTTGTAGTCCGGAGGGAAGCAGGCAGACGGAACAGAGTTCCACAGGCGTGCAGTTCTAAGAAAGAAGCTTTGTTCATGGAATCCGCGTTTTGATTTAGGCACAGATATAGAGTGGGGGAAATTTTTCACAGTGGATTCAGCTAGACGGGTGTTTTTCGTGTAAGATTGGCGAGGGAGGACCAGAGATTGGAGTTCAGACGAGCACCTGCCATGGAAATAACGATAAAACAAGGATAGGCTCGCAACGTCTCTTCTGTGAAAGAGAGGTTGCAGGGTAGAGAAAAGGGCATCCCCACTTAGCCACGAAGTCTATTTTGTACTCTGTCAAGGCAGGATAGGCTTTCATAAAAGGTGGCACTTCGTTACATGCTGGTAAATTGAATCGCATAACTTGCTCACTGGAGGTTATTTTATCTACATTAATAACTACTCGAAAATCTGATGATGAACTTTTCTCGGTCTGCTTTAATATATTTAATAGTGTGTTCATCATAAAAAACATAATTCTAACGGAAGTGATCCTATAAAAGACATTTGTAAGAAACAAAAATACACATACATCTATTTAAAATGATTTTGATTTAAACTAGAAAGGAATATAATGAAAAAAAAACATTTGTTTTTGTATTTCTAAATTATTTTTTACTTAAAACATAAATTTTAATTCGATCAATCAAACTATAAAAATATCTTCGAAAGGTAAAGAAATTCCATTTTTTTTTTTTTTTTTTGCTTGAAATTTTCAAGAAATCATTTTAAACATATTTGTAAATAAAATGTTTTATGCGTAAATAAATAATTCCAAGTGTATTTATCATGGGAAAAATGTATTTTATTTTCGAGTGAATAATTAATATCTGCTCTTTTCTCATCAGTCAGAGAACAAATCCTTTTCGACTGCGGTAATGCTTGCATATCACAAATCTTCATTTATACCTCATGAAATCGACCTTGTTTTTTACTTTTCCCTTTTTGATTGTTTTATTTATTTAATAATATTAAATGAATCGTCATCTGAAATATAAATGGTTTGTTTTATTTTCACTAAAATTTAGTTCAAGTGAAAAAGTTGTTCGGAAATATGGTCGAAACCAATTTAGGTGATTGAAATACGATTTGACCAATATTTAAATAATTTATGATAAAAAATGAAAGAGGTAAAAAAAAAACGCCTTTAAGTAACTTTGATATTTAATGAAAAAAATCAGTTAATAAAAGGGGACAAAAGTACACAGACATAAAATAATATCAAATAGTTTATCTTTTCCATTTTTTATCATAAAATATTTAAATTATAGTCAAATCCTATTTCAGTCATCTAAATCGGTTTCGACATTACTCACAAACAACTTATTTTTTTTAAAGAACAAAAGAAAACTATTCTATGAAAAGCTAGGTAGACCCCATAGTTGTATTATACCATACTTTTTCAAAATGAAACACGCTTATCATAGTGTTCTTATGAGGATCTATATTAAAAACAAACCCTTGTTATTCTTTGTGACATATTTCCATTCTATGGATGTCAGGCATGAACGCAGCCCCCATAGTTTTATTATACCATCTGTCTTCAAACAGAAATACTTATCAAAGTATACTTAAGTGGATAGATATCAAAAGTTATTTTTTAAAGTTTGTGACATATTTCCATTCTATGGATGTCAGGCGTGAACGCAGCCCCCATAGTTTTATTATACCATCTGTCTTCAAACAGAAATACTTATCAAAGTATACTTAAGTGGATAGATATCAAAAGTTCTTTTTTAAAGTTTGTGGCATATCTCCATTCTGTGGAGGTCAGGTTATTTTATTAGACCATCCCTGTGCGAACTGAAACATCAAAGTGTTCTTAGGTGCATCTATATCAAAAACCCTTGTAAAAGGGATTTTTTTTTCCATTTGGGGGGGGGGACCGAGCATGTACGTAGACCCCACAATGTTACCCACCCCCTCCTGTTCGAAATGTAACATACCCATTTTTTCTCCGTGATACCTCTTCTATCATTGTATGGGGTCAGTTTTGTATAACAGTGAACCATATAGCAACCTATTCGTGCACACACACACACACACACACACACACACACACAGACGTTCAGTTTTATTATGTACCGTATACTTCGGTGCATAAAACGACCCTTAAAGTTAAAAAAAAATCATCTTTAAAAACCAATGTTTCATAAGATAACGGCTGTTACAATCTCTAGCCTAGGGTATATGTATTCGAGTATATATAAACGCGTACGACAGGCGAATCCGTATTCGGGCTCACGAATCCAAAGTAAATGATGTTAATTTAAAGCCGAACATGAAGTAATCGAAAAATATTTCGCCCTAAAACCATTTCTCCAAAAGCACGAATATTCCATCTATGTCGAAATGGAATGTTCTAAAAACAAAATTGATTAATAATAAAAGATGTCAAATTATCAAGAACAAAAAAAAAATGTTTCCTTTTTATCAGAATCAATATTAAAAGAACGTGATAATATAAGATGCCATCCAATGTTCTAAAAAAATGATTTATAAAAAATGTCTGATTATTAAACACACGAAGAATCTTCGACTCGTTGATCGCTCCTGGCAAAGTAAGTTGCTATTACACGAGTAATACAACAGACTACCCCTTTCACCGGAAGTGGTTAGATTTTCTTATTATTGCTTTTTTTCGCTCCAAACAAGGCACAGTGCCACTTTGATATAAGGAGCTACTATTTGGGACCAAAATTTTCAGGGATACTATGCAAAGAGTTGAGCAGCAAGAAGTTTGTTTACTTGAACCTTTGCATGTTATAACAGCCAGAGAAGCAGGAACTTGGTAGGGAGTTCCAAAGTCTAGTAATTTGAGGTAAGAAACTATTTGAGTAGAAGGTTTTCTGGCATCTAGGGATTTCTACAGTGTAGAGGTGGGATTTGGCTGCTTGCCGGGTTAGTCGGGGGTATTTATGTCGAGGGAGTACAAGGACTTGGAGTTCGTCGGAGCAGCTATTAAAATACTGATAAAATAGGCACAGGGAGGCAACATTTCGTCGATGGGACAGAGGTTGGAGTTTGGTTGACGATGCGGGAACTATTGGGTTAGCCACTGTTTTTGTAATCTTGTCTAAAAGTGAAAGACTAGACGTGGCAACAATATTCCATACATGGACGAATAGTGGACTTGTAGAGGTACTGGATACCCCTAGGTGTAAGTAACTTTCTAGCATGATCGAGAGAACCTACTTTTATCAGAGCAGTCTTGACGATGTATATTTGTTCCAATTCATGTTCCCTGTGAACATTAAGCCGAGAAGTTTGAATGAAGACCTTTCGGTTAGCAGTTGAATAACAATAAAAAGGTATCAAAAAAGGATTAATTCGTTGGACTTTACATAAAAACCGATATCATGAATAATTAATTATTAGCAGAAAAGTGATCAATTTTTATTTAGAATTACACTTATTAAAAAAAAATACAGAAAAATCTTTACGGTGTACGTACTCGTCACAGAACGAGATGTCATATTCGAAAAATCAGATAAATTGATCAAGTTATTTTCATTTAACTAAAAAAAAAGGAAATACTACCATTTTTAATGATTTTAATACTAAATCTCGATAGTTCAAATTCAGTTGTCTCCCCTTATTTATGCTGGACAAAAAAAAACATAGCCGGCCAAATCACTACGTCTCACTTAGTCATAAAATTGGATTTTCTTAGTTAAAAAAAACTACTTGCTCAATTTACCTGATTTTTGGAATATAACATTTCGTTCTATGACGAGAACTTACATCATAAATATTTTCTGTATTGATGTTTTTAATGAGTGCAATGCTAAATAAGTTCTGATTGATTAATCTTAATTTAATCGGTAAAATAGAAAAAAATTGGTTACATCTGAAAACATCCGAGTGACTGTCGTTTAATTGTTATGGACTTCCATTTCTTGTAATAAATAATTTTACCAAGTATTCTTCACAGGTTTTGGTTTCGGTTTCGATTATGGCTGACAGCACACCAGTAAGTTATTTTTTAATAAATAATTTTACAACAAATTTACATAAGTTTTGGTTTCGGTTTCGATTATATCTGATGGCACTCAAGTAAATTATTTTTTTATAAATAATTTTATCATATATTCTTCAAAAGTTTTGGTTTCGGTTTCGATTATAGCTGATGGCACTCTAGAAATCTATTTTTAATTTGAAATTTTGAAAAACGAACAATGTTATAATTTTTTATAATATTATTATTATTATTATTATATATATATATATATATATATATATATATTTGTCCATTATTAATTTTTTTTCTTTATTCTTTCGTTGTTAAAAAATAAATTAAAAGAAGACTTGATGGGTTTTTTTCTTCTGTATTTTGTTGATTTTTACCCCATGAGTCTGCCCTACGTGGAGAGAGAATGGTACACGTCCGGTGCTGTTAACAGATGCCGTAAGTATGAATTGATGTGTGCTGTGTGGTTGGCGCGAATTTTGAGTAGAGAAGCTTGGTCACTTATTTAAAAACATTATTTCACAAGTTTGGAAACTGCAATAATGTTATAATTCTTTTTAAATTTTAATTAAACCTTCAACATTGAGAAGAATATCATTTTTACAATTGATTTTACGAAATACTGTAAGCACTGCGTCACTGATCCATGCGTACAGTCCTAGTACGAGTTTTAGGAGCCTTAAACCTGTTTCATTCATAGTTGCAAATATCATTATCTATTACTAATTATTATTACTATATATTACTATATATCTATATATCACTATATATATATATATATATATATATATATATATATATATATCACTATTTATATATATATATATCACTATTTATATATATATATAAATAATTCATTTACTCACATAAAATTAATATACGAAAGTATAAATTTATGCGTAAACTTTAAGTATTTACTTCAAAAGTGCTCAATCCCTAGGTAGAGCTAGTTAGTAAGTTATAAAGTTATAAAATATGTATGGCGATTAAGCTACATTTAATATTCCGCGTTTCATACACTCTAGGCCTCTTCAGGCTTATTAAACAAAAGAATATCAAGACTTTCTTCGAGCGCCAAAGTGTTCGAACAAGCAGCGCCATATTATAACGATGAACTACATAAAAGTGGATTCAATGAAAACATAAAATTCCAACTAACTGATGCTCAAAAAGAAAAAGAAAAAGAAAAAAAAGAAATCCACTCTAGGACTCTTCAGGCTTATTAATGTTCATCCATTGCGGTTCCACGATAGGCAAAGTCCATCACCCTATATAAACCAAAAAAGTGACCAGAGAATTTGATTTTCAGGGTGTCTAGTAGAAAAAGTCCAAGTGGATCACAGACACGCACTGTCATACTATCCCATGGCGACATCAAAAGGGTCTTCAGAATTTGATTTTTTTGGCGTATGTTTTACCTTAAAAAAATAAGAGGGTTTGCCTTGCTTGTATAATGGTTTCCTTATCCAGTTCACTTATCTTTTTATATTTTGATGCGAAAATCATACGTGTTTTTCAAGCTCTACTTTAAGTGACCTCTACGTAATACTACGTGAGACTCTAGAGCTCAACCTATTTTTAAATTATTGTTTGCGTTCTAAAATTTTTTTTATTATAACATCTTAACATAAATACTTTATTTATTTCGCTATGATAGCATTCTATTTTTACAAATATTATAACGATCATAATAATCGTGCTATAATAATAGCTCATCTTTCGGCATCGCCCTGTCAATATCTAACACGAAATTAAACACTTTATCAAATCAACGGGATTGATTGTTCTCGTCATGTAAACCATAAGTAAATAAAAGTGCAGATTATTACGTTATTCCTGCCTATTGTATCCTGTAGTAATGATTGAACCTTCACCCTTTCAAAGACTGTTTCTCTATTTTGTAAGTCATTCATTTTTATTTTATTTTTATTTTGCAATAGCTACTCCCAGAAATTTACGCCGTTCTTAATATTTTTATCTTAATAGTATTATATATTGGGACCCTGTATCGGTGAAAGTGATTGAGTAAACTAGTACGAATTTTAACGGGGGTTACATTAGTTCATGTCTAGTTAACCTAGCGGCAAACGGAAATATGCCAGCTGCTGGTGGCGTGATAGATACGGGCTGTTAAACATATCTCCCTTGAAAACAAAAACGCGCTAGAAACGCAAGTGTCGAATGATATGACTTAGAAAGATCGCCAGATGTTCAAGGAAGAACAGAGTTTTTAGTAAGTCTTTCGTTATGAGCAGTACAGACGAAATATGTCCGAAAAATTGTGAGATTCTATGAGAATGTCACCTCGATGTGTGCCCGTCTGCGTCTTTCAATTCCCATCGTTAAGACTAAGTTAGAAAAACAAGTTAGGAAGTAATCAGTTAATTACGAGTTGCCTTCAATAAGTTTCCAGACGTTTTTGTACATGCACTTAAAATTGTCGTAGACTCTTGAAAAATCAGGATATTATTGTTATACATCATAAGAATATTGGCCAATTTTTACGATTTCAGGTTCAAATGAACAGCTACCGCAGAAATCGGAATACATCCTACTAGTGAATTTCAAAAATGCAATTTGGGCGTGAAGATATTTTAGAAGAACAATATGCAATAAAATTCCGTTTTAAACTTGAAAAAATGCCACAAGAAACGTATGGAATGCTTCAGACTTTTTTTTACCATTTTGCATGAATCGAGCATCAGTGTTTGAGTGGCATAAGAGATTCAAGGAACGCGGTGAGTCTGTGGGGGTAGATGAGAGGTGTGGGAAGAGTAAGGAAGAACACTAGAGTTCATAGGCCAAATAAAGAATCTTTTTTATTACATTTTCACCTCAAACCAGGCACATTGCCACTTTGATGTAGGGGGCTACTATCAGGGACATAAGCTACAGGGGTAATATGTGGGGAGTTGGGCAGCAAGATGTGGGTTCACGTTACACTTGAAGTTCTGCATGTCAGTACAGTTGGGGAAGCAGAAACCCGGAAAGGAATTCCAAATATAGCGGTTCTGGGGAAGAAACTATTGGAGTAGAAGGCTCTCTAACATCTAGGGATCTCAACTGTGAAGGGGTGGGATTTTGCTGCTTGTTGGGTTTGTCGGGGGTATTTAATTCGAGGGAGTACAAGTGCTTGCAGTTTGTTGGATAAGGACCGTCGTGTGTCTATAGAGACAATAAGTGCACGGGTTGATGTCAGTGTGGGAACTGTACACACAATGATTCGCGAGGAACTGAAGATGTGGAAGATTTTGGCAAATGCACCAAATCCACAACTCAACTTGTGACAGAATATTTGAGCAAGATGAGCATTAAGACAGTTGTTCGCCCTTCCTATAGTTCATACCTTGCTCCCTGTTACTTTTTATTAATCCTTAAGTTCAAGGAAAACCGTAGAAGCTATCGTTATGAGACAATTAAGTCGATGAAAGAAGCTGTGATGAGGGTTATTGACACTCTCACATGAGAGGACTTCTATAGGGTCTTTCTTAAGTTGTTGAAAGTGTACAAGTACATTGCATTACATGAGATTACTTCGAAAGGGACTAGAGTTTTATGTGTGTACTGTCAATAAATAAAAGTGCCCATACGAAGAAATCTGTAAACCTCATAGATATTGTCTCTCCTCACATAAGCGAACTCTCTTTCCGTTTAAATAAAACCTTTGAAGCCGCAGAATAAGTTTTAATTGTATTTACATAAATGCTTTTTATTCATCTAATTTAAGCAGCCGATTAACAGATACCGGACGACGCAACCACGAAGGAAACGGCTAGTTACGGACGCTGAAAGTAGCGACCGTGAAAGAATGACCGGCGCGCATAAGCGACCTATCAAACGTACGTATAAAAGAACTTTTATTTATTTGATCAGATCACTGGCCAGAGCGCACATTGCAAAAGTACACGTTTACGTAAACAACCATGCGCGAACAGGTTGCTTAACATACGAGGGTCGTTCCAAAAGTAAAATCCATTTATTTAATTAAAAAAGTTGAAGAGCTACGAAGACGGGGATGGTACTATTAAAGCGATCTGCCTTTTGTGCTCCAGAATTTTTTTTTTTTTATATAGTCACCAATATTCTCAATGTACTTTCGCCAGTGATGAACGATGATTGCGCATGGACGTCCTGAACGCACTTTGTCATACGAGGATATCTTCTAAGAGTAAAACTCATTTTTTAAACTCAAAAAGTTAAAGAGCTACGAAGACGGGAGTAATACCATGAGAACAAGCAACGTTTTGTATTCCAGAATTTACTTATCTACATAGTCACTAGCATTCCCTATGCACTTTTGCCATGAATTATATGACGCACCCCTGCTTCTGAAGCACGTCCATCACAGGGGTTGCTTTCTTAGAGTCTCATACCGTCAATATTTACAACAGAGTAATAAAAATTTTAGGTATTGAGTGCATAACTCCAGTCATCATAACAATGCAATTTGCAATGCATTCTCATCTCTTGGGTCGGCATAAAAATTGGGGTGAATTGCTTTTGGAACGGCCCTTATAAAATCTTTCACTAGAAACATAATATTAACGCTCCTGTAGAAATCATTAGCTGTTGGCTATGAAAACTGTATCGACATTTAATTAATGTATAAATATTCCATTAGCTAGACACGAGCAAAGAAGATAGCTATTTCATTTGTACAACGTAAACGTCGTGATCGACTTGGAAACCGTATTGAATTTTTAAAACGAAAGTCAAAAGAAGACACCGTCGAAATAATTATTTTCCATTAAAACGGAAAAGACTTTTTCTCCGCCAAAAATTCCCCATCAATAATATTCCAAATATGAATAATAAAAAAGAATTAAAAACCATTCGATTTTTAAGAAACGTTCCTCGATCTAGTTTATAAATATGTAATTGCAATCGATATTCCTTTTTTATATTTTAAATCGAAAAGTTCATTTTTGTCTTTTATTTATTTATTTTTTTTTTAATTTATTTCTCAACAAATTTGATTGGTCGATTCATCTGCGATTGCATGAGATCTGGGTTTAAAATCTCGCTCAGATCACGCAGCATCAAAATGAAACGGCTAAATTTGGACGAAGAATGAAGAAATACTTTTAAAATATGTCTGCATTTAGAGAATTTATTTTAGAACTGCATTAGAAAAATCGGAATAATGGGGAAACGGAAAAAGAAGAAAGATGAATTGGGATTTTCTGTCTGATTCTTGATATTAGGAATAGCTATTACTACATATCAATTGATTTGAAATTAGATCAACCGATATTGATACTGCAAGTATATACATATACATATATATATGTGTGTGTGTGTGTGTGTAAACAAATGTTTGTATATATATGTGTAAATAAATGTATGTTTATATATATGTGTGTGTGTGTGTGTGTGTATACGATATTGATATACCGATCGATGCCTCCGTTCAGTCTCGAAAGACAAAGAATACCCTCAATAGGGGCACCAGCTCATGTAATTATTAAGCAAGTGTTACGCAATCTCCAACCACCCCTCTTCTGAATCGGCACTGTTTGAGTCCAGTGGCAAGGAGAAGTCCAGGATGACTGGAAACAATCCCAAGATAAGCGGAGGGTACATACAGCACCTGAAAGTTCCAAATGGTCACCTATTTAGTACTAACCAGGTTCAACGTTGCTTAACTTCGGTGATTCAGCGGGAAACGGTCGGTCAACGTGATTATGCCGAATATGATCAATACGATATTGATACTTCAATTATATATATATACATATATATACACATATATATACACATATACACACACACACATATATACACACATATATATACATATATGCATATATATACACATATATATACACATATACACACGCACATATATATATATATACACATATATATACACATATATATACACACATATATATACGCACACATACACACATATATACATATATAAACACATATATACACATATACACACACATATATACACATATACACACACACATATATACACATATACACACATACACACATATATATATACGATATGAATATAAATAAATTTGTACATATGCATGTGTAAATAAACGTGTGTATATACATGTGTGTATATTTATGCATGTATATATATATGTATATGCATGCATATATATGCGTATTATATATACGCATATATATGTACATATATATGTACATATATATGTATAGATATATACGTATGTATATGTATGTACATGTATACGTATATATATATGTTTTTACTTACATGCTAACAAATACATCGACGCATTGCCAAGGCTGCTGCAAAACGATAGGTTCTCTCTATCGTGCTAGAAATTTACTTACCCCTGAGAATATCATGTACCTCTACAAGGCCATAATTCGCCTAGTATGGAGTATTGTTGCCACATGTGATCCGGTGCATCTGCTACAAGTCTCTCACACTTAGACAGTTCAAAAGAGAGTCGCTAAAACTGGTATGTCCCTCACTGTCAGCTAGGCTTCAACCTCTGTACCATCGACGTAATGTTGCATCCTTCCGTCTGTTTTAAAAGTATTTTAATGGTAGGTGCTCCGAAGAATTTATACCCTTCGACGTAAATACCCCCGACAAACCCGCCAAGCAGCAAAATCCCACCCCTTCACAGTAGAGATCCTTAGATGCTAAAAGACTTCTATTCGAATAGTTTATTCCCACGAACAGCTAGATTTTGGAATTCCCTTCAAGGTCTCTGCCGCACTGACTGAACTGACATACAGAAGTTCAAGCGTAATGTAAACAAAAATCTTGCTACTCAACTCCCTACAAAGTATTCCTTGCAAATTATATCCCAGATAGTAGCCCCTTCATCAAAGTGGCACTGTGCCTTGTTTGGGGTGAAAATGCAAAAAATACAATGGATACAACTCAAGGATAATTTTAGATGATTTTAGCAACGGATCTACTGTAGGTCTTCTATTTCAAGTCCCAAAAGTTCAAGGCGAGAACCATTCATTTAAACTTGGGCAAAGCGGATATCTGAGCGTTGGTCGTGAAATGATAAAAGTTTGGATTTTGACGTATTATAGATGTAACTAGCCATTTTTTTTACCCATTGTAACACCACACGTTCCATGTCGGAGGATAGAGAATCTGCAAGATCATGATATTTTATTGGCCTTTGAAGTTTGGCTGCAGATGATAGTGTCGTTACATGTCGATGAGAGAACGAAGAATGGAGGTCGTTGATGACGACCAGGATGGATCTCTGAGGCACGTCAAGTGTTAATACTGTGAGCTTCGGATTTTTGCCCGTCAACGACTACTTTTTTTCACATAAGAATCACACCACTTATCAAGGTCCGAAGGCCACTCGAGTATAAGGGTTAATGAGTGTACAGTAATCAATGGTGCAATATCGTATTAATCGCTAGTAGTGGAAATTTGATGAATTGGATTACGTAAGGAGGCGACTTATCAAGAACTTGTTTACGTTGGACTTGAAGATAACCAAATTGTTGTTAGCTGGAAAGCATGCCTGTGGAACTCTGTTCCACAGGCATGAAGTTCTCAGAAAGAAGCTTTGTTCATGGAATCTACGTTTAGATTTAGGCACAGATAAAGAGTGGGGGAAATTATTGATAGTGGTTTCAGCTAGCTGAGTGTTTTTCGTGAAGGTTTGGGGAGAGGGATCATAGATTGGAGCTCAGATGAGCACTTATCAAGAAAATAACGATAAAGCAGTAACAAGCTCGCAACGTCTCTTTTGTGAGAAAGAGGTTACAGGGAAGAGAAAAGGGCATCCCCACAAGGCTACGAAGTCTATCTTGAACTCTGTTAAGGCAGGATAAAGTTTTTCTAGCAGCTCCTTTCCAGATGTGGCAACAGCACTCCATTCTTGGACGTACCTGACTCTTATATTAGATACACCTTTCAGAGAGAAGATTTCTAGCAATTCCGTAACTGGAAATCTCATGAAGTAGACTTTCGTGCCAGGCCCTATCAAATGCCTTGGATATGTTTAGAGCTATTGCTCTAGAAACGAAACCGTCGTCTCTAGATTCGCTAATCCTGTGTGATATTACTGTCAGCACATCAGTAGCTGATCTCTCGGATCGAAAACCATATTGCATGTCGTTGAATAAGTTGTTTTTGCTGAGGTGTTTGACAAATTCTCTATTTATCACAGACTCAAGCAATTTACTCATGACAAAAAGGAGGCTGATTGGTCTTTATTGAGTTGCAGAAGACCGATCCCTCGTATTTGTAAATACTGGGCCGACTATCAGGGTTTCCCAGGGTGCTAAAGGCAGCGATTGAACAAATTTTTATGTATTAGAGCTTCTTTCCCACAGAACTAACGTTGCGAACCTGTCTCCGTTCTATCGTTATTTTCATGGATAGCACTCGTCTGAGCCCCAATTACCCTTGCCAAACTTTCACGAACAACATTCGACTAACTACAACCACTATCAACAATTTCCCTCACTCTTTAATTGTCTCTAAATCTAAGAGAATATTCTATGAACAAAGCTTCTTTCTTAGAGCTGCTCGCCTGTGAAATTCTGTTCCGCTGGCCTGCTTTCCGGATGACTACAACATGGTCGCCTTCAAATCCAATGTAAACAAGTTCTTGTTGAGCTGATTCTTTAAATAATCAAATTATACCCAGTTTTCACCATTAATGACTACTACGCTTTTGTTTTGGTGATCACCGCCCAGTTGTTAGCCCTTATCCTCGAGTGGTCTTCGAGCCTTGATAAGTGGTGACTTCTTTGTAAAAGAAGTGTCTAATATTCTTATTCCAATTTTGATCAAAATACATTACATGCTTGTAATTCAAGAAACTCTCTAAAATTTAAGGCTTAAGTCTAAGAAGACATTAAAATTCAAGGTTAAATATGGATACAATTAACGGAAATATTAAATATTGTTATTTTCAAATTAAATATTGTCTCCATATCATGCCTTCTAAAATCCCTTAAAAATACTCCAATGAAACTGAATTTTGGGGAATATTTGTTAATTGATGTCTGATACCTATTATCAAAATTTTCCAAAAATCAGAATTATCGAAATTGCCACGAACGGCTTCCACATCATCTTTAACGTTTAAATTAGACTAAGTGTATCCCACATTTGGATCGCTCACCCATAACAACATGTACTATTATGGTTAACATTTTGTGAAGAAATAATTTCTACCCTAGTAAGCATATGACAATCAAAACCATTAACGATTCGGATGAAAAGTTCTGTTTAAAACAGTTCAATTTTTTTTTTCCTTA
>NC_136514.1:30539114-30554114 GCF_053919585.1 Euprymna scolopes | reverse complement strand
GCAAATAATTGTGATAATTTAATTCTTTGAGCACAGACAGCACGCTATTAAATATTTTCTATAATAGATTTGTTTTCATTTCGAAATATTCTTCTAAGCTGAACTATTATTTTTATTTTAAATTCGGAGTTAATGAGCATAAATAAAAGTCAAGGTCAGGCGTTTAAAACCATTGTCGCATACCTGCCATCAGATTGCTTCAGCCACGGTATGTTCTACGTCTCCATCAGGACAGGAAGTTCAGAAAAACTCTACATTCTGGCTCCAAATCAAAGAACCAGAAATGTAGTTTACCACGAGGCTCTTCAATGAAAAGTTCTACAAAAGGATATGATGAAAAACTTATCTGCTCTGATTGTGGTATGTTTTCAGTATTCAATGTGTTAGATAAGATTTAAGCATCGAGTTGAAATTTACTTCACTCTTACAACATCCACTTACTGGAAAGGTGCCAACAAATCGCGTACCTAAGTGTGCAGAAAGGTCCCGTGCGATGCGCCGGTATCTTTGCTAGTATATATATATATATATATATATTATAATATTTTATATATTATACATATATATATATTATAATATTTTATATATTATACATATATATATATTATAATATTTTATATATTATACATATATATATATTATAATATTTTATATATTATACATATATATATATTATAATATTTTATATATTATACATATATATATATTATAATATTTTATATATTATACATATATATATATTATAATATTTTATATATTATACATATATATATATTATAATATTTTATATATTATACATATATATATATATTATAATATTTTATATATTATACATATATATATATATTATAATATTTTATATATTATACATATATATATATATTATAATATTTTATATATTATACATATATATATATTATAATATTTTATATATTATACATATATATATATTATAATATTTTATATATTATACATATATATATATTATAATATTTTATATATTATACATATATATATATTATAATATTTTATATATTATACATATATATATATTATAATATTTTATATATTATACATATATATATATTATAATATTTTATATATTATACATATATATATATTATAATATTTTATATATTATACATATATATATATTATAATATTTTATATATTATACATATATATATATTATAATATTTTATATATTATACATATATATATATTATAATATTTTATATATTATATATATATATTATAATATTTTATATATTATATATATATATTATAATATTTTATATATTATATATATATATTATAATATTTTATATATTATATATATATATTATAATATTTTATATATTATATATATATATTATAATATTTTATATATTATATATATATATTATAATATTTTATATATTATATATATATATTATAATATTTTATATATTATATATATATATTATAATATTTTATATATTATATATATATATTATAATATTTTATATATTATATATATATATTATAATATTTTATATATTATATATATATATTATAATATTTTATATATTATATATATATATTATAATATTTTATATATTATATATATATTATAATATTTTATATATTATATATATATTATAATATTTTATATATTATATATATATTATAATATTTTATATATTATATATATATTATAATATTTTATATATTATATATATTTTTTATTATATATATATATATATATATATATATATATATATATATATATATATATCTGTATAATACTAGGTACTAGTGCATGAGCTGGCCTGGGCGTGGCTTATCACTCGCTCGGATTTCTCCGTAAAATGACGTCACATGCTGCCATCTGACGGAGAAAATGGACGAGGGGGGGGCTTACAGAGAGAGGAAACGCGAAAAAATAAATGGCCGACTGGGGGGGGGCTAGCAGCAGCAGCGCCAAATACAAATTTCAAGAATATTTCAACACGAAACTGCTTGAAAAATGAATTTTAGCATTTTTTTTTTAATTACTATAATTGTCTGTTCACGTTACACTTGAACTTCTGCATGCCAGTACAGTTGAAGGAGTAATACCCCGGAAGAGAATTCCAGAGTCTATCAGTTCTGGGAAGAAACTATTAGAGTAGAAAGCTCTCTTACATCTAGGGATCTCTACTGTGTAGGGGTGGGACTTTGCTGCTTGTTGGATTTGACAGGGGTATTTACGTCGAGGAGATACAAGGGTTTGTAGTACGTCGGAGCATCTACTATTAAAATATTAGTAAAACAGGCAGAGGGAGGCAATATTTCATCAGTGCGACAAAGGTTAATACCTAGATGACAGTTGACGACTCCATTTTGAACCCTATCCAGGAGTGAGAAACCAGAAGCAGATGCACCAGCCAAAATGTGACAATAATACTCCATACATGGGCGAAAGGTAGCCTTATAGAGGTACAGGATAATTTCAGGCGTAAGTATCTTTCTAGCACGATAGAGAGAGTCCACCTTCTTTGCGGCAGCCTTGGCAATGCTCTCAGTGTATCTGTTGCAACTCATGTTCCCTATGAACGTTAAGCCGAGGAGTTTGAAAGAAGTACTTTCGGGTAATGTATCTTTAACCATTGCAATTAGTGGTTGAGAAGGTTTCTTGTAATTATTGAAGGAAACAAACTTAGTCTTGGAAGTATTGAATATGACCATCCATTTTTGTCCCTATTACACACGCAGATTGGAGGTCATCCTCTAGTGTTTCTGCCATTTCCTTAGATATGTGTTCATTCATTCTCCCCTCGTGCCTGTTATAGAGCGTGGTGTCATCAACAAACATACCCATCTCAGAGACGATTTTATCAAGAATGTCATTTATGAATATTAGGAATAATAAAGGTCCAAGGATCGAGTATTTGTCCAGTGATACCGCATTTTTTTTTTTTTACACAGTGATCACCACTTATCAAGGCCCGGAAGTCACTCAGGGATAAGGGTTATTGCAAGTACATTACCTTAGTGTGGAGATTTGATGAAGTGTTTAATTAGGTGGGCGGTTCATTAGGAATTTGTAAACATTTGACTTGAAGACATCCAAGTTGTAGTCCGGAGGGAAGCAGGCAGACGGAACAGAGTTCCACAGGCGTGCAGTTCTAAGAAAGAAGCTTTGTTCATGGAATCCGCGTTTGGATTTAGGCACAGATATAGAGTGGGGGAAATTTTTCACAGTGGATTCAGCTAGACGGGTGTTTTTCGTGAAAGATTGGCGAGGGGGGACCAGGGATTGAAGTTCAGACGAGCACCTGCCATGGAAATAACGATAAAACAAGGATAGGCTCGCAACGTCTCTTCTGTGGGAGAGAGGTTGCAGGGTAGAGAAAAGGGCATCCCCCATTAAACCACGAAGTCTATTTTGTACTCTGTCAAGGCATGATAGGCTGTTTTTGGCAGCTCCTGCCCAGATATGGCAACAGTATTCCATCCTTAAACGTACTTGGCTTTTATATAGATAGAGAATTGTATCAGTAGTGAGATATCTTCTGAGGCGGTAGAAGGATCCCACCATCTTTCCAGCAACCTTGGCAACAGACTTGATGTACGTGTTCCATTTCAGATCAGGAGTAAAGGTCAAACCCAGAAGCTTGTCAAAACACGGGGCCTCACCCAGACGAGAGCCATCCATCCCAATTGATGCCAGCTGGGGATCAGAGCGTTGATGATGTAAGGATAGCAGTTTGGTTTTGGATGCATTAAAGGTAACCAGCCACATCTTCCCCCACTGAACCACGCGCTCGAGATCAGAGGAGAGAGAATCCGAGAGAACTTTGTCATTTACAGCCTTTGATGTGTTGCCGTAGATGTTCGTGTCATCAGCGTAGATGTCAACGAATGATTTAAGTATGTGTTTAGGGAGGTCATTGATGTAGATCAGGAAGAGAGTTCGGCCCAGGATTGACCCCTGAGGGACTCCAGCATTTATATTGCAGGCCTCCGATTTTTGTCCATCTACCACTACTCTTATGAACCTATCGGAGAGAAATGATTTAATGATTGAAAAAACATTTCCAGTTATACCGTAGCTGGAAATCTTGTGAATTAGACCCTTATGCCATACCTTGTCGAAGGCCTTTGATATGTCAAGAGCAATTACCCTAGAAAGGAAGACTTTGTCAAGAGATTCACTAATCCTGTGGGATATAACCGTCAGCACATCTGCGGTAGATCTTGCAGAGCGGAAACCATATTGTGTGTCACTAAGAAGGTTATTCCTGATGATCTTATTTTTCTAAGAAGAACCCTGCCAAAAGCCTTAGACATATCTAGCGTTACTGTCCTACCCTACCCTGCTTTGTCCAGTATATGGTATATAGGTTCGGAGATTACAGTTAGGATATCTGTTGTAGAACGGACTTGCCTAAATTCATATTGATGGTCGGTCAAAAGTTTAGCAACTATAAGATGATGGACTAGAGCTTGATTAATTATGGACTCAAATATTTTGGCTAAAAGAGAGAGCAGGCTAACGGGGTGACAATTTAATGGGTCAGTTCTTTCGCCAGAATGATTGTAAACTGGTACCACAGAAGCAGTTTTCCAGCAGTCAGAAAATCAAGATTCGTTAAGGCATTTGTTGTCAAGTTAGGAGAGGACCGGAGCAACCTCAGCGGAGCATTTTTTTATAGTACAGCCGGGATTAGGTCCACATGCTTTTGAGGTGTCAGTCTGCAAAGGAAAATGAGAAAAAGTGTTCAAAAAATCAAATATATAACAAATAAATATTACAAAAGGCAAGATAAGTCCTCTTCTACCTAACTGGATAAGTTTTCTGTCGTAATGAAAAATGGTTATTCGGCTCGAAAAAAAACAATAATGTCGCTAATACACAAGCACAAGGAAAAATGGCTGCAATGTATTTGTTATGCGGCTATTTTTCTTATGCTCGTGTGCCACTGAACATTACTTGTTTTTCGAGACAAATAAACATTTTACATTAAGTAAAAACACTAAAAACCTATCCAATTAGGAAGAAGCGTTCCTTTTTGGTAGCATTTATTTGTTATATATTTGATTTTTTTTTTTAACCACTTTCTCGAATCACTGTGAATTGTAATACAAATCCAAAAGTTGTATACAAAATTTCAGCCACATCGGCTCATAGTTTCCGAGAAAAGATGGAATGGACAAACAGACAGACTAAGAGAAATATAGAAATTATAGACATTTCGTTAATTTATCTTTGGAAGAACTATCGATTAAACATCGAAACGATATTTTACTAAACAAAACTGGTAAATTAATCACGAAATACGTAAATTACATAATTACTTATAAACATAAAAACACTTGTGAAATCGATTAAAATCGTCGCTGTTGTTGTTGGAAATCTATGAACAGTATTGATTTATTTAAGTTTCTGTTTCTAGGCGATTTCTCTTCTAGCCAATAAAACCAATTCTAGTGTGTAATAGTTTTCCGCGGACATTGCGAGAAATCGTGTAGAAACTGTCTGCTTTTTAACAGTAGCAGTTGTAAAAGTGTTGTTGTGTTGTTGACAAGAAACAGTAGTGTTAATTCGTTGAAGCTGTCACAGTGATGTCCATCTCTTTCTTTTTGTACGCTTGTCGTGTATGTTTTAGCAGCCAATCCTCGTCTTTTATAAAGCAGTTATTTATTATGACAGCCCAAAATCATTTGGGTTTCATCGATTCTTTTATTTTTTCTTTCTTTTTCTTCCGCATTATACGGTATCTATACTATATTTCTCTTAGTTTGTCTGCCTGCCTGTCTGTACGTTCCACCTTTTCTCGGAAACTACTGGGCGATCTGGCTGAAATTTTGCATAGACCTTTGTGATGATAATGTACAGAGAAATAAGTATCACGGGAGTTGATCGACCCACAGTTAGGGATTAATATAGATTAATGTGAATTAGTCGCCAAAATTCAACATTTACTCTAGAAGTTAGTAAAAATAATAAACCTGGGGGGGGCGCGACAGGCTATTCTTGCCCAAGACACGCTGCATGAAATAACGCAACGCCCCAATGACCTTGGAGGGTTAAGGGGTGCGTCTAAGTAGTAAAATAAAAATAAAAATAAACTCATTCTAAGTCAACGGGCAATAACTTTTTCCCGTTTTTAACAGGCTAAAATCTTTATTATATTTCTCTTAGTCCGTATATCTGTTTATCTTTCTGTCCGTTCTACTGTATTACAAACTAGTGAGCCAATCTATGTGAAATTTTGTATGGACTTTTGTTATGATAATGTGCAGAAAACTGGGTATTATGGTATCCGTTCGTTGGACAATAAGGGATTAACAGTTATTAATAAAAATTAGTCACTACATATACTTTAATAGTTTAGCATAAAGCACTAGAAAGCAGACCCACGGTATAGAGTTCAAAACGTGGGTAATTCTACGAAAGAAACTTTGTTCATGGAATTTTCTTTTCCTTTTCAGCACAAATAGAGAGTAAGGGAAATTAGTGACAGTGGTTGCAGCTAGATTAGTGTTTGTCGTGAGTGAGGGACATACACTGAAGCTCAGTTGAATATTTGTCATAAAAATAATGACAGAGCAGAAATAAATCCGCAACATCTCTTCTGTGAGAAAACGGACATAAGTAAGTATTGTGGGGTACAAATCACCCCCTATTTGAGAACTAAGCGAAATCAACCAGTCCTATGAAAAACACTGGTTTTCAGAGACTAAATGGACACATTCATACCGTGTTTAACCGCATGCTACTTTAGTGGCTCCTGTATTCTTTATGATAAATACATATTATATTTATACGCTTTACACAACTTGTGGTTTCTTTCATTTGTGACCCCTAGCTCGGGTCTACAACAGTAGGACAAAGGATATTGCCTACTATATTTAGAAGCTAGTTTGAAACCTTGTCAAGACAGGAAATAACGGTCTGAGCAACTCATCCCCAGATGTGGCAATAGTCCCCCATCTTAGAGCGTATTTGACTCTTATACGGGTAGAGAACCGTTATATTCGTAACCGCATTTCATCGCTAAAGACACAGATTGGATTAATCTGTCTCTGTGCACTTGTATCCTATCAACATAATTACCCGAGACTAACCCGACTAGCAACAAAATCCCACCCCTTCATTGCAGAGTTCATCAGACGCTGAAAAGCTTTCTACTCTTATAGCTTTTTTGTTCTCGGACAGCTTGTCTTTCGATTTTTTCCTTGCTCTCTTCTTCCTCGACGGCACCAACATGCAGAAATGTAAACGTAATGTGAACAAACATCTCGCTACACAACTTCCCACTAAAAGTGCCCTATCACACTATTTAATTCACACTAGCCCTTTTCGCCTCAGCGGCAATATGCCTTGTTTGAAGGAGATTAAAAGTGAGTGAAGCATGCATGGCCACCCGTGAGTGCAGTGAACGAGGCATAAAAAATGACTAAGTTCAGCAGCTGCCTCCCCACCCCACCATTTATCCCCAAAGTCCCCAGGGAAAGTCAAATCCTGGTGAAAATGAACAAACGGTGCAGTTTTAGACCTTAAAATATGTAAATTTGATTTTCTGCACCATGCAAAAAAAGAAATGATTAAGTCCATCATTTGCCCCCTACCTTCATTTAGCCCCAAAAGTCCCCAAGGCCTTAACATATTAAAATTTGAGTTCAGCACCATGTAAAACTGCTAAAAAGACAAATATGGTAAAATAATCTCAAAAATGGAGTGTTCCCCCTCTAAAAGAGCCCCTGGAGCACACCCAACAGTTATCGCGAAGTATAGAAAAAACAAAATTATATAGAAATCAGTTAGCTACAACTTTTCAGGAAGTTTTATAAAAATCCAAGGCATCAATTTCATTTAATAAGCACAAAAGTGTCAATTTTAGCCATTTTAACCCGAAAGGCACCTCTAGGGTGGGGGTGACCAGAGTTTTACCCGGAAAATCTGTTGTTACTTTTTTAGTCATATTATGTTTAATGTTTGTGCAAAATTTCAAAAGATTCCAAGGCGTAGTTATTGAGAAAAATCCGGACAGACGAACGGACGAACGGAAAGGGATGAATGTACATCTCCATCCTCCTTTTGTCGAGTGACCAAAAAAGGTAAGATAAAAAGAAGTATTTTTCGATATTACATTTAAGTGGTTTCTTGATTTTAGTCGTATTTTTTTTTTTTTTTTTACAATTTGTTTCTCTCCAAATCATTTCTCATCTGTTGAAAGTTTAAACTTAATTATATTAATTTACTCATTTATTTTAATGATTTCTATTATATCAATGCATAATAAATTATGCACCTAGGCTATTTTCTTTTCAAAACGACATTTGATAAAAGTTATTCGTAATATTTCTTAACTCTGTCCGAGGGTGTCTAATAGTTATTGTAAGAAATTCTGCAGAAATAAGCAAGCTTTTTATTGGACGGTTTCTCCGCCCACGGATTTATTTTAACCAATCAAATTGCATGTTATAACTAACTGCTGAGAATGTTCTTGGCGCCAATATTCCCTTTTTCAGATCAGAATTCGAGAAGACGCAGAGTTGGACAGACTGGATTTCTCACTCAATCGAGGCAGCGAAAATACTTTGTTGCTTTGAGACGTTTTAATGCCCAAGTGTAGCGCAGGAAATTATCATTGCCATTACCAATGCCCTTAAGTAGGACGAATTTATATCTGCATGCTTGTGCTACAATTTAATGTTTGTCAAGACGAAATTAAGGCCTACGGTTTGACCTGCCTTGTCGGCTATTGGACTGACTACATGACCCTTCGTGGGTGCCCAGCTAGCAGTATCCATCTTGGAAATCACCTCAACATCTCCAACCTGCGCACTACTTCGTCAGCGGGAATTCTACTTAGCCTTTATCGAAGACGAACTATTATTCCCTTCGGGAACGTTACCAGCCCATAGTGGCAGAGAGCTGGAGATGACGCATCTTTTGCAACTTGGACCTTGTTTACTTTAATAAAATTTACGTTGAAGTTTTAATGTGAGCTTGTTGTAATTTCTGTTTGGTTTTCTTCCATTCTGCCGAGGGCAAAAACCTTGTGAGAGAAAATCTCACACTATTTGGAATTCACATGTCCTCTTTAGAGCTGTATTTCATGTACGCTATATCAATAACTCTGGTTGCCTACTATTATATAAAATGAACTTTCTGTATGTGTGTGTGTGTGTGTGTGTGTGTGTGTGTGTGTTTGTATATGTCTGTATCTGTGCGCGCCTGCGTGTTTTTTGTATATGCCTCTGTGTGTGTCTGTCTGTGTATGTCTGTGTGTTTGTGTGTGTGAGAGAGAGAATCCCTATGGACTTGAAAACGGCTGGGCCAATATTTTTGAATTTTCACACGAACATACTGTGTCTGGGAGTGTTCTTGCGTATATCTTGTATCGGAATGCCTCCGATAAGTATCGAAAATCGATAAACGAAAAAATTCAATTAAAGAAGGAAGTCTGATTTTGACCCAAAGTGTCCACTTTTATACAACCTAACTTCACAATTGTCTTCGAGAAGTTTTATCACAGCACTAGCAGAACGACTCAGCATATAAAATAAACAATATGTTCTTCAATAATACAGGGGTGCGTTTGAAATGAATTTTTCTGTTTAGAACACAATTGAACCATGATACTTGACTTTTTCATTTTTAAACTTTAATTCAAGCTATTATATAAAAATAATTTTATAAAAGAAACAGTAGTCTGTAATGTGCAGAATACGCCGTATTATGGACGGAAGGCATGTTAAATTTCCTCCCAATGCACCGCAGTGGGTTCCCGACTAGAGCAGGCAACTAATAATTTGATTGATAAATGGGCAATTTTACCGATTTCAATGGCAATAAAAGCATGGTGTGAATCATTCGTCGATTCTCATTCAATCCTGGGCAATGTCGGATCTCCCTGTTAGTTCCGCCATAATACTAAACGGGGAACAATGGCGTACTAAAAATCAGATGAGAAAAGTTATAAGTTCTCTGAAAATCAATGGTCGATATAATCCAAATTGATGAATCGTTAACTATACAGCTGGGTGTGAACGATTATAAATCTATATTTATATACATACATCTCCATCGGAGAGTCTGTCCGTCAGGCAATAATGCAAGTTTGACATGGCATTTTAATTTGTCTATCAGACTTCAGTGGGGTCTGTCATTATCAACGTCAAACGCGTAGATTGAATGGGCGCAACTGTGGTTTTATGGAAATCGCTCGAGACAATGCGTGAAGCCATATGATGCAAGGAGCTAGTAAGAACCAAATATTATCGCAAAAACGTGAAATTCCTATTGACCAAAGTCTTAAAAACATCGCAGTAGATTAAAGGAAAACAGTGAGCAGGAAGGGAGTTCCGCAATCTTGCAGTTCCTGGAAAGAAGTTACTAAAAAAAGAAGATGTATTACAATGCGGTGTCAAAACAAAGAATTGACGGAGACCAGTAGACCAACAAGTCGAACGAGCGGGAACGAAAGAAGCAGTGAATAGTTTCAGACAATTTTGTAGAACACATGTCGTAATAGTATTTATAAATAAAAGATTGAAACTAACAACATCACGTCTGTGTGTGAGAGAGAGAGAGAGGGAGAGAGAGGGGGGGCTTTGTTTCTTTTTCTGTTTTCCGATTCCTATCGTCAGTTTCAGTGCCCCAAAACTTGACCAAATGCAGTAGAAAATCTCATTCTATTAATTAAATAATGGCCAGTCAACACAGTGATGGAGAAGGGAGAGAAATAAACGATTCTTTTTTTTTTTATTCTAATGTTAAAATTTTATCTTCATAAGATTTCACGACTCGTTTCCCAGTCGAATTCTCATCACGTAGAAAAATCTCTTAACTTCCGTGATAATATTACTTTTTCTCAATTTTTGTTTTTCACGGTTCGTACTAATCTTACCTTTTAACCCGTCAGACAGCAACTTTCGACATCTTTGACTCTCTCTAAACTACAAAATAATATAAATTTAGGGTCAAATAGATTTGAGGCATTCTAGAATAGACTACAACCAAAAGAATACAATTTTCCTTAACTATACTTATTTTTAATTTCTTTTTCACGAAAATCGATCCATACACCACATCAAGCCACTTGACGCAAGGAACTAAAAAATATACTACTTCAAAGCCAGAAACTAGCCACCGATAAACGTTAGATAGATAGATTCCAATTTCGAAAACAGTAATCCCCCCTTTGTCACAAACATCGCTCATGGAACATGAGGATTAGAAGACAAAATAAGACAAGTGAGAGCTATGAGGCTGATGAAAGTAAACGAAAGGTCCATTTACTACTCTGCTTATGTAATAAATTTTGTTATTTTCTAAAAAATAAATAAATAATAAATTTGATAGAAATATTTATCATGTATCTAATTGTATACATTAACAACAAAAATGTTTGTTCCTATTATTTAAGTTAATTTTTATTATTATGAGATTAAATTATGAATCAAACAAGTGGAGCATGCGTGGTTCCCCGTGAGTGCACAGTGAACGAAGCATTAAAAAATGACTAAGTTCAGCATTTGTCCCCCCCCCATTTAGCCCCAAAAGTCCCAAATACTGAAAAATTTGCGCTTGATTCCTCCTTGTAAACACTCAGCATTATAAGGGTATAATCAAGGGCAAGTGGTGCTCTCTCTCTCTCTCTCCTACCCCTCGGTTTTGCAGTCCATGAAAAAGGGAGCATTCAGGTCTCCCTCCACTGTAGTCGGCGGTGACTTAGCTTATCTTGGTTCACTTAGTACGTATTTATCACCCAAGTTTTAGTTGATCCGTCCTCTTAAATAATCAAATTCTATCCAATTTCGTCCGCTACCGATCATTACAGTATTGTCTTACCAACTACTTTATCCTCGAGTGGTCATCGGCACTTTATAAGTGGTAACCCTCATGTAATACAAAAATCCCAAAACAGTCATGATTTATCTAGATTAAGTTTTAGAAAATTGCAATGTAGAATCCAGGATTGCAGTAATTTGCCAATAATTTGATCGGACTATATTCTCAGATATTAATATACGAATATATCAGAAACGAGATTACCATAATCAAATTCCACTTTCTGGAAAATACTCATATCCTCTTCAGAGAATTTCATTATTCTCTTGAAAATAATGCACCGCAAGAAATGGAAAGCATTAAATATTTCTCAAAAGACAGAAATACAAACAAATTCAATTTTTAAACTTGTCCAAATATCTGTTGAAAGATTTTATAGCCTGATATATATAATTCGTTTCTTCTTTTTTTTTCGAAATTAGTTTCTATCTTAAGTGTGAGTGACAGCTTATTGTTTTTACATCATATTAATCATTTTCAATTTAACTTTTGTGTCTGTGGTCACGGCATCATTTTTTTAACTCCTTTTTTACCCCAAAATAAGCGTATTCTCCCGCAGCTGATTTTCGTAAAATTTGTCACACACAAAACCACACAATTCACTATCACTATCCAAACCTTTAAGCAAGCAGGGGTATTGGGTTTGATCTGGCTACATTTTCTTTAATAAAGAACTTATTTATTGCATCAATAAAGAATTTGGTTATACGTACCGGTACAGATGAATCTTCCCTTAACTCAGCATCCCGATATGAAAATCTAACAAATCGATTCTTTCAGTTTGCTAGTTGTTTGGATCTAATAGACATGTAGATTTACTCGACGTTGCCTGGGATGGGAAATGATATATAGTCATCGAAAAGTGCTAAATATCCTCAGAACGCCAGGTGTGTTCACGGGCAACTTCATTTCTTTTATTTGTTTTATATCGCTATGGGCATCGCCGGATAGCCTTGCTAATCTAATATATAAATTACAGTTGTCTGTGTGTATGTGTGCTTGTATATACAGCTAAAAGTAAAAAAGATACGAGACAATCCTTAACAGAGTTGGTATTGTCTGCATAGGCGTCGCTATGGATGTATATTATCTAAAATTTAGAAAAAAAGATTATTTATTCTGTGAGGATAGACTGGGCAAGTTTTTTTTTGTTAGAATGCTTATTATTTTCTCTGCTGAATTACGGTTTGCATTATTTTTCGCCAATGGAAATAATGCAAATGGAGGCTCCCTTAGATAAAATTTTACTTCAAAAGACTGACGCCCACGCTAAAACATGGGGTTTTTGGTTATTGTATGGGATGTAATTTGGAGTGATGGTCGCTCGGGCCTGGTGGAGTGCAGAAGGAAACATCAGTTCTGCTAAATATTTTTCAATATTACATGAAATACTCCTACCAATATTCTCAATTCTTAAAATGAACAAAGTTATATCTTCCTGTTTATAGAAGAATATATTGTCACACTGCTAGGGCGACGCAACATTGGTTGAGCCAAAATGGGATTAATAAACTTTCTCCAGATATGAACCCAACTGTAAACGTTTTGTCGCTGAGGTAATTTAGAAATAAATAAAAGTAAAGATAGAAAGAAGTGCATCAAATTAACCTGACATTCGTAATAGAAACCGACGGTACGAATGATAATTTGAATTCATATTTTATAATAGATGAATTTAACATCAGAAAAAAAAGAGATTTTTATGACTTTGCACCAAAACAATACAGTTTTTGCAGAAATACTTCCAAGAGTTACATGTGTTGAGCCGGTTAACACCAACTGAGCAGTCCTGAGTTGGATGGACAGAACATATGAGGGTATCGTTGGCCGCCCTGAAGTTAGGACACCTAGTTAACAAATGTCATAAACCACGGACAATTACGAGAGGTACTAGAAAAGATACGGCTAACATCGCTTGGTGTATAAGACTGCCTGTGGGTCCGGAGGGGAGAACTCTGGACGTGAACTAAAGCCCTCGGGGTAATACCCCACTAGACAATAGTTAACCGCTATTGTCTGTGTCCCCACCTCTCTGCACACCTAAGCGAGGTTGGACACAGGTTACTGGGTAGAGTTGAAATCTATAGTCCTCGATAGGTTTATGCCCATAAGCCGATGAAATATTGAGATATGCTAGGCCTGTGGTCTGGAGATGTGTCAATACAAGGAACTTGAATGGCCAAACATGTTAAAGGAAGAAATGGATAGATAGATTTGAGTAAATTGCAGACCATGTTAGAAGGTGGGGATGTTAATGGGGCAAAGTTCTTCTCCCATGCGGTAATTGTGGTGGCAAGTCTGATAAGCATGATAATGGTTCTGATTGTGATGTGAGTAGCGGCGATGAGGTATGTAAGGAAACAAGTGAAAGGGCTTGACAGTATGAAATGCCTAAAGACTGCCTGCACCGACGGCAAAGGTGACCCTCGTCAAAACTCACTTGAAGCCGAGATGACCCCAACCAACGCAGATGCAGGCTTCGATACGACCTAAGTGGAAATAAGATCCAGGAAGTTAACTAATGTAACAAATGAAATTGTGCGTGTGTATATATATATATATATATATATATATATATATATGTGTGTGTGTGTGTGTATGTGTACAGAGTGACCCAAAAAAAAAAAAAAAGCTAAATAGAGGCCATCTATAACATATGCTGTAGAACGGAGAAAAAAAGGCCAAAGACCCTAATGTTGTGATGTTATGTTTTGAATATAATAAACTAGTTATGACCAAAGTTTCATTTCATTCGGACAAAACACTATGAAACAGGGCCTAATTAGAGTTGGGGTCCGTTTGTTTTGGGATCACCCTGTGTATGTATGTATATATATATGTGTGTGTGTGGGTGTGTAATGGCATGGTTTTGCTAGAATGAGATGGTGTAATGATAAGGGGGCATATAATACACTCATTTCAAAGGTACAGTCTGTAAAGATGACATCATGACAACAGAACCTCAACCTTACTCCCATGTATATTAGTGTGATGGTTTTGTTGGCGACAGAGAGAGAGAGAGTGTGTGTGTGTATGTGTGTGTGTTACGTAGGAGCTAGTAATGGGACTATTCTTATATTTTCCTCAATGCCAATACAGTTACTTATTCAAGTTTCGATTCTTTTTAAATTCTAAATATTTAAGCATAGAGCTGTTGTTTTAATTTAAAA
>NC_136514.1:30454114-30536614 GCF_053919585.1 Euprymna scolopes | reverse complement strand
ATATATTGACTATTTTTAAAAACTGATTACATATAATGATAGAAGATGTATCGAGACACAGGAATGGGTATGTTTGATCTGGCAGAACAGTGGTTCATTAAAATTGTGGGGTCTGTGTTCGCGCCTGGTCAACAAAGTATGGAAATAAAAAATATAAAAATTAAAGAAAAATGTTTACTAGTGTTTTTGATATAGATGTACATAAGAATATTTTGATAAGTATGTTTTAACTTAAATAGAGATGGTATAACAAAATTGTGGGGGCTGCGTTCGCGCCTGGCCTCCATAGAATGGAAATAGGCACAAACTTTAATAAAGACTCGTCATATCTATCTGCGTAAGTATACTTTGATAATTATGTTTCAGTTTGAAGAAATATGGTATAATAAAATGATGGGATGTTCGTTCGCGCCTGACCTTCGTAGAATGGAAATATGTCACAAAGTTTTACAAGGTTTTTTAATATAGATCCACAGACTATTGTGATAAGTGTTTCAGTGTGAACAGGTATGGTATAATAACTTATGGGGTTTATCTATTTTATTTTTACTTTCATCATATTTTGCTTTGGTTTTGATACCCCCAAATTCGAAGCTATCTCTTTACAACCCTTCCTTTTCATAACCTATCATACTTTCATAAATCAGAGTCCATTTTCTGTTGGCTATTTTGAATCCAGTCAACCCGGGTACTTTTGCTAGTATATATATATATATATATATATATATATATATATATATATATATATATATATATATTTGCATCGAATCAACGTGTTGTTTTTTCAACCAGGCGTATGTTGCCGTCCATTTGCAAGGATGTTCTCCCCCCCTCACCATAATAATTCTATTCTTTTTTATTTAAATGTAGTTGCAGTGCGCGCTATGTTGGGCGAACATCGCAAAGATTAGATTTCCGTTTGAAACAACATGTACCATCAAAGATTGGTTATGCAAATTTTTCACCCTCGGATGTTCTTAATAACACGTATGGGTCTGCGATTTGCGACCACCTTATAAATAACTATGCGTGTGCCACGAATTTTCATGTTTACGATCTACAGTAAGTCGCACTCTCCCTATCATTTAAAAGTTCTAGAGATTATTTTTATTAAATCTTTGAGACCTCTTTGCAAGCAAAAAGAAAATCTTTTAGGACTTAATTTAGTCTCTATGTAATTTTCCCCCCTTTATTTTTCGTTCCCATCCCCTCCCCGCTATATTCATGACTTTTTTTTTTAATCGTATTTTCCTCGATTTAGCTCTGTTGAGCGAGGACCGAAACCTGGTTAGCTAACCTTTATTTTAATTTTTTTTTAATCATTATGTTAGTTAGTCAGTATTTAGCCATTATTAAATTTTGTAACCCCCGAAAAAAAATGTTCAAATATATATATATATATATATATATATATATATATATATATATATATATATCCTATCTCTACATCATAAACGCTCTGATCCTCATCTGCCATCAATTGAAATGGGTGGCTCTCGTCTAGGGGAGGCCCCATGTTTTGATAAGCTTCTAGTTTGACCTTTACTCCTGACCTTAAAATGGAACACATACATCAAGTCTGTGGCCAAGGTCGCTGGGAAAGTGGTGGTATCCTTCTAACGCTCCAGAAGATATCTCACTAATGATGCAATTCTCTATCCATATAAAAGCCAAGTACGTCCAAGGATTGAGTAATGCTGCCACATTTGGGCAGGAGCTGCTATAACCAGCCTATCCTGACTTGACATAATACAAAATAGACTTCGTGGGGGATGCCCTCTTTCCCACAGAAGAGACGTAGCGAGCCTATCTTTGTTCTATCGTTAATTCCATGGCAAGTGCTCGTCTGAGCTCCATTCTCTGCCCCCCCTCGCCAATCTTTTTCAAAAAACACCCGACTAGCTGAAACCACAGTCAATAATTTCCCCCACTCCTTATGTGGCTAAATCAAAACGTAGATTCCATGAACAAAACTTCTTTCTTAGAACTGCACGCCTGTGGAACTCTGTTCCGCTTGCCTGTTTCCCTCCCGACTTCAACCTGGATGTCTTCAAGTCCAACACAAACAAATTCCTGATGAACAGCCCCCTTAAGTAATGACACTTTATCAATTCTCCAATACTATTACTACACTATCCCATTGATTACAGTACACACAATAACCCTTATCCTCGAGTGGCCCTTGGGCCTTGATAAGTGGTGAACTCCATGTAAAAAATATACATATATATATTTCTCGGGTGTAGAGAGGGTGGATCAAAACAACAGTTATGCGCGGGTGGAGAGAGGCGTTAAAAAACAGTGATAGTAGAAGCGGAAGGGAATCAAAACAAAAGTTAGCAGCCCGGGGGAAGAAAGGTGTTAAATTTAGGAACTTATTTTTTTATATAAAAACATGTTAAATTGTGTTTGTACTGTAATTGCTTGAGGTATTACCGTCTGTGAATTTTTGATTAAAGGAAATAATCATTTTATACCAAACATTTAGTGTAAAGAAACTTAGTTTCAAAAAGAAGTTTTATTTGTAAGTTTTATTATTTTAAGTGACTTGAGTGAAATGCAAATGTATTTTTTTTTAATTTCGATGAAGAAATCATCTTTGCTTTGTTTACAATTTTGTTTCTCTATAATCAATTATAAAGTTTAATTAAAGTACCGTAATATTCCAGTTTTATATTGTAAGAATAAAATATTTTTAAAATATACACACACGTACATTTTCCAATCTTATAAATCAACTTTTTTCCAGTTAACGAAAAAAAAACATTAAGAAATTTACGTGCGGAGTTTGAACCTACAGACCACGTTATGCAACAAACAAAAAAAAACAAAAAAAAAAACAACACTTACAACTACCTACAGAAGAATTTTCACGGCCCGTTGTTCTATCACTGTTGCTAAGTGACGACATGGAAAAAATGACTTTTCCGATGATAGATAAATTAGAATAACGGTTCGATTATCGATAATCATCGGGGGTATTCTGAGACAAAACCTATCTAAGATCACTCCCAAACTTATACACTAAAGTTCTGCAAATTTCCAAAAATATCTGTTCAGCCGTTTCGAGTTCTATAAGAACGAGCACACACACACACAATCAAAGTTGCATTTATATAATTGTAGAGAAAAATAATAGATATTTTAAAAATATACACACACACACGTGAATTTTCTAATCTTTTCGAAAAACAAAACATTAAGTAATTTACGTGCAGGGCTTGAACCTAAAGACCATACAAGAAAAAAAATAAAAATAAAAAACACGTAAATTTTCAAATCTAAAATTATTTGCAGTTAAATTTCTGAATTTTTTTTTCATTAAGTGCGGAGTGTGAAATGGCTTTACCGGTGATAAATAAAAATAACGGTTTCGATTAACGATTATCGGTAATTATCGGGGGTATTCTGAGATATAACTAAACTAAGATCACTCCTAGACTTATATATTAAATGCCTGAAAACTTTAAAGAAAATCTGTTCTGCCGTTTCGGAGTTTATAAGGAACGAAAGTTGCAGTTTATATATATATATGAATAAAATACGTATCAAGTGCGCTTGAAACCAAATCACAACGAAATATTAGGAAAATAAATAAATATTTTACTTATTTGAAATTAATCACAAATATATTTCGGAGGTAGACTCCATCTTTAGCGTGTTTCTATTTTTGTTTCTATTTTTCCTTTTCTTCTCCCTTGGCATGTTATAAATTTGGAGAAAGAAGTCTGTTTGTATAGAGCCGCACATTGCATTTGGCGGTTGTATTTTGAAATGTTTGAACTGTGCGTAGGTAACGCGAGAATAACGCCCAGAATGAGAGTTCAATAGAAACGTTGTTTTAATTTTAATAAAATAAAATACGCATCAAGTGCGCTTGAAACTAAATCACAACGTAACATTAGGATAAATAAACAAATATTTTACTTGTTTGAAATTTATCACAAGTATATTTCGGAGGTAGACTTCATCTTCAGTGTGTTGATTTTTTCTTTTTTTTCTTCCTTGCCATGTTGTAAATTTGGTAAAAAAAAAATAATTCCGTGTAGACAAAAAAAGTTTTGCTTTTTTTTAATATTCAAACAAACTAACAAAAAAACACTTATGAATAAATTGAAAGGATGTCATTTGTGTGTTTTTAGCCAATGAAAGGAATTCCATTTTTTTCTTAAACTTCACTTAAAATTCATGTACGTGTTGATAAATGTTATTTATTTTTAACATGAATTGTTCAGTCGTCGTAATACAACAGGTAAAAACGTTTTGTTAATTACCTTTCCCCGCGTTTTAGTTTCATGCCTGCCTCGGCGGATAATTTTTTTTTTTTTTTTGTCAGTCGCTCGGACACTCGCTGCTATATTTATTGAAACAAAAATTGTTTTAATTCATTTATTTTGGGGTGGGCAGCGCATGGACAACAAAAATGGTTCAATATCTGGAGAATAGCTTCTCTTAATACCCCTTCTGCCGACATATCTGGTGGAGAGAGTATCACGTACTTCTTTTTTCGAGCGATTACATTTACATGTTTTTATCCGTTATTTTATTTTTAAATTGTTGTGGGGGTTTTGACGTTGCCCACGATGAAAATGATTAATATCCTTAGTACAGCCGGTACGTTCCAAACGGAACATATGTTTACCCGGGAAACGCTGGGTACTAATATATATATATATATATATATACATACACACAGTCCTGGTCAAAATCATAAGACCACTTAAGAAAGTAAGCGTTTACGAATATTATCGAATTCTTAATCAAACAAATGGTTGAAACCATTGCCAAACGGGAAAATATGATGGAAAAAATGAAATCTGCTTTATTCGAAACCTTAACCCTGATCTAATAATTATTTAAAAAAAAAAAAAAACATTTTCACCTGGTCAAAATGATAAGACCACTTTAATAAAATCGGCTGGTTTTGAAAAAAATGAATATGAAAAGCTTTCTATGTTACTAAAAAGCAACTTGTTAGTGGATAAAAAACATCTTACTAAATTATAAATGGCAAAAGGGAAACCATTATCAGAGTTTGAGAGAGGAAGAATCTTTGAGCTTAATAGGGGTGGACTCTATTATAGATCCATTGCAAACGAAGTGAATCGTAAGAAAACGGTTATTACAAAGTTTTTAAGAAATCCAGATCAATATGGGCACAAAAAGTTCGAAAATTACATAAGATAATATTTTGCTTGTTCCTTCCTTAAGGTGTCCGTACGTTACGCTTGCTTCAAATAGGCCAAGTTCACTTGCAAATTGTTAAACTCGGGAATATTTATATCAAATGCGGGAATCTGCACGTAATTTCAAACTGAATTCGTAATTATATTCTAATGTATTCTCTGGTGCAATTTTCTACCTATATAAGAGCCAGGTACGTCCAAGGATGGAGTACTGCTGCCACATCTGGGAAGGAGCTGCTAGAAAGGACTTATCCTGTCTTAATAGAATTCAGAATAGACATCGTAGCCTCGTAGGCGATGTCATTTTCTCTTCCCTGCAACCTCTTTCTCACAGATGTTACGAGTTTGTTCCTGCTTTATCGTTATTTTCATGGCAAGTGCTCATCTGAGCTTCAATCTATGCCCCCCCTTGCCAAACTTGCACAAGAAATACTCGTCTAACTGAAAACACTATCAATAATTCCCCTCACCTTTCATCTGTGCCTAAACCTAAACGTAGATTCCATCTTCAACCTGCAAAAAGCCTGACACTTATAACTGATTATTAATTAGCGTTCTCCCCCCCCCATTGCGGCGGGGGGGGGTAGGTTAGGGTTAGGGGCCAAAGTTTGACTAGTCTTCTTTTATTGTCCATTCATAGGGCCATAAAAGTTCAATTATATATATGTGTGTGTGTGTGTGTGTGTGTGTGTCTGTGTGTGTGTGTGTTGGGTGTTTTTGTTTTATGGCATATCAACCCTTTTCAGGTTATTTAATGCCGAATCCAAAGATTTTGAAGAAAAATTTTTTACTAGAATATATTTGTTGTTTTCAAGTCGGTTTCTATTCAACCCATAGTTGAAACCCTAACAGGTACTACCACTCCGGGTCAGAGTGGACCTGGGAGCAATGGTAATTAAAGGGTGGCTCCACACTCCCTAAAGCCCACAAGCTGGGGCCTCACCACTGGATATAGTTTAAGGTCATATCCAGGATCGTGTGTGTGTATGTGTGTGTATGTATGCGTGTGTGTGTATGTGTGTGTGTTAAGTAAATATAAGATTTAAATTCATGCTTTTTCTCATTTAATTTCTTATTTGTTGCACTTTAACCACGTAAATATTTGAGGAGTGGCTGAACCATCTCATCAAATGAGCTGGTATGTATTAGTGATGGGACGATTTCAATATTTTCCCGATTCCGATGCAATTTCCAATTTCGCACTAAAATCGATTCCGATACAATTACCGATTCCGATTCTTCATTACTCTCTAAATGTTTAAATATAAAGTTTCTGTTTTCCCGATTACCGTAAAAACACGTGCTAAATGTGCACATATTTTCTCAAACGTAAAAATACTACTTGTGGCATGGGTGATCCATAGATTTTAGCTTTACTGGAAGTTTAAAATCCACAAATGTTTATTTTACTAATGCTACCAGCAGTGGAAGGTTTTGTTTTAAACAGAATCCAAAAAAAAAAAAAAAATGGTAATTAAAAGAATCGTTTTGGCATCGGAAAATATGCACAATTTTTTCTCCGGTTTTGATACCGATTCCCCAAAAAGTTCCGATTTTTCCTATTCCCGATTCTGATTCCGATTAATCGTCCCGTAGAAGGACCTTACTTTGCTTTTATTCTCTTTTCGTTTATTTTTTCTTTTTTCTAATTTAGTCCGTACCTTTATTTTTCTATTTTTATTCTTTCTTTTTCCTTTCTGCCGTTCTTTATCTTGGAATTCATATATTTTCTTTCTACCTCAATCAATTCTGCTTCTTTCTTCACCTTCTTTATTATTTCTTTCTACTTTAATTGATATCGTTAGTTTTTTCTTTCTTTATTTCCTTTTCTCTCTTTATTCCCTCCTGCGTTCTTTTTATTGTGACGCATGTCCTTTCTTTCTATCTCAGCTCATTTTCCAACTTCCTCCTCTTCTTTATTTCTTCCTCATTGCCACTCTCGTACACATTGTTCTTTCTTGTTCTTTTTTTTTCTTTCCACTTTCATTCTTGTTTATTCATTATATATTTCTTTCATTTTCTGTTTTTCTTTAGACGCTCATGCAAATGCGATTGACAGAAACACAAACAACGTTTTAAATCTCGCAGTTAAATCACATCACGTCATACACACACACACACACAAAATAAAAAAAATAAATAAAATAAAATTAAATGAAATAAAAAAAATTAAACCAAAAACAGACACCATTAAAAACAACGAAACTTTTCAATATCAGCATTAGATATAAAAAAAAAAATGGCGGTCTTTTTGCGTCATTTATTTGTTCTAGTTTATTTTATTTGAGCTGCATGTAGAAAAGCGGTAATAATTCTTAACGTTGCGATTTTGATGCGTGACTGGAACCTTTTTTTCTTCCTTTTCCGTCTGCGACAACTTACGAAAATCCGTACACTAAAACCACACGTGCAGGCTGTAAATGTGATTTAAGTCTAGTGTCGTTTCCAATATGTACGTCTCTGCCTGCGTCCTAGCGATGTACTAAAATGTGCAGACAATCCTTCCGAGAACAAAATAAAAAAAAAATCCGCTTGGTTTTAAGAAATAAGATGTCCCAGCTTTAACAGCTTTGAAATTTATTTTTGTGTCTTGACTATGGTCTATTTATCAAATGCTAGGATGTTCCTGAAATCTCCCAGCCATGGACATTGTTATTCGCTCCAGTTAACACGTTGGTTGGAAAGACGTTTGATATGTAAATAAGCTTAAATGGCGGGAAAAGAAAAAGAGAAAAAAATTCGAATTACTTTCGGAAAAAATTCGTAGATAATAATAATAAGAAGAAGAACATAGAAAATTAGAAAGGAATCTAAGAAGAACGAGAAAACTCCTCGTAAGGAAGTTATACAGTAGAAGCCTAATTAAAGGCATAAACATATGGGTAGTGTCACTAGTAAGATACTCTGGACCATTTATACGTTGGACCAAAGAAGAACTGAAGCATCTCAAACAGAAGACCAGGAAACTCATAACTATGCACTACAACTAAAGGATGCTACTTGCCGAGTTTATGTGAAAAGAAAAAACGGATGAAGAGGGCTGGTGTGTACAAAAGACAGCGTAAATGATACAAGAAAAGAATTAGAAAAAGCACATAATGAAGAACACTGAAAGAATAATGAATGCAGCACACGACACTGAAAAAAAACAACAAAATTATACAGAAACAGAAGAAACAAAGGATAAGACGAGAAAAGAAAAACAACTACATGGATGATTCATAAGGATGACAAAAGATGAGACTAACAAAAACAGACATGGATCCAAAAAGGAAACATTAAAAGAGAAACTGAATCCCTAATAACAGCCGCACAAGATAACGCGATTAGAACCAACCACATCAAAGCAAGGATCGACAAGACCTAACAAAACAGCAAATGCAACCTCTACGAACAATGAGACAGAACAATAAACTACATAGTAAATGAATGCAGTAAACTGGCCCAAAAAGAATATAAGAATAAACATGGTCAAGTAAAGAAGAGCAGTATACTGGGAATTATGCAGAAAACTGAATCTTGAACATCCAGACAAATGTTACAAGCAGAAATCGGCAGCAGTACTTGGAAATGAAAGTCACAAAATATAAAGTATATGGATATACAAACGGATAAACCCATCCAAGTAATACGACCGGATGTCATACTAGATAATAAGAAGGAAAAGACTTGCCATATTTTAGATTTTGCTATTTCAGTAGACCACAGAGTGAAGATCAAGGAGACGGAAAAGCAGAGCAAATACACTGAACTGGCCATAGACGTAAAAGGAATATGGAAGATGAAAAAAGTCAAAATAATAGTAGGAGCGCTATAAACAATACTGAAAAACTTTGAAAAGAGAATGTGGGAGATTGGAATCAGAGGGATAGCTGATAAGATACAACGAATAACAGTAATGAAAACTGCTGAAATATTAAGGAAAACTGTTGAATGGTCACCGCCAACAAGAAATTAATGGTAAGCGGCTGTTGCGGTAATACAAATCCATCTGCAAATGTTTTCGAAAGAGGCGGAGAGTACTAGAAATCTGGGGAGACTTGTTGTCACTCAAACTCTAGAGAATGCCACAAGTTGTTTTCAAAGAGAAATCTTTGATGATGGCTTGTGTGACTACTTCAAGTGAGTACATAATAATAATAATAATAATAATAATAATAATAATAATAAAAGATGCGGTGTTTGTAAGGAATAGGTATCCAAAGAATTTCAGCACTGACCTAGTGAAGACCGAATCGGTTCCGGAAATGGTCGGAGCCGTTTACGATTTGAAAGTCGTGAAGAAATGTAAAAAGATAGATGGTATAAATATGGAAAGGGTTAGGTAAGGGTTAGGTAAGAGTAAGTGTTAGATTAAGTTAGTTTTCTTTACTTTTTTTTTAAATTAAGTTTAAAAACAAAGAAGCTGTCTGTCAAATCGTAAACTTGTTTGACCATTTCCAGTAATGACTTGTGATTCTCCTTCAATTATTCGGACTGACTCGGGTAGTACTAACATTCTCTATATATTTCCGTCTTACAATTATCAAAAATCCGGCTATAATCACAGTGACACACCGATTCATTTAAGATCACTAAAATTAAGCAGTGATGAATTTGGTCATTTCTTAGATCGAAGATCATTTGGGATTTCAGGTACTGCATGTAAAACCCGGTCTTAGTAAACTTGCAAGCCCAGTTTTGGCTATTAACATGTGTATGCAATAACTAGTATTGCGCCTTTTGTCATGATATTCGCCAAGCCACAGGCCTTGCATCTAGTACTGTTGTCGTATTTATACTGATCAATAAATGTCCGATTTGAAGGTTCTTGAAAAATTTCAGAAACGTATTTGTAACTTGGTTGGTCTCACGTTTTCTTCTCTTAGCTCTCTCTCTCTCTATCTCTCTTTCTTTCTCTCTCTCTCATGCGTTATGTTGCTAGTCTCAGTTTCTTCTATAAGTACTATTCTGACATGTGTTCTTCAGAAATGTCCACTATTCCTAGCTTCCTTTGTTCAGCTCGTTTAATTTTTTTATATGGTAGTCACCACTTATGAAGGCCCGGAAGCCACTCGGGGATAAGGGTTATTGCGTGTACAGTAATCAATGGGATAGTATCGTAGTAATCGTTAGTATTGGAGATTTGATAAAGTGTCTTACTTAAGGGGGCGGTTCATCAGGAATTTGTTTATGTTGGACTTGAAGACATTCAAGTTGTAGTCAGGTGGGAAACATGAAAATTCGTTGATTTTCGTCAATTTGTTGTCCAGGTTCCTCGTTATAATACATCTTCCAATTTCAATAGCTTCTTTCCAATAACTGCACGCTTGGGGAACTCTTTTGCTGCTAACTGCTTTTCCCCTATCTATAGTTTTATCTATTTAGGATTCGGGTCAATAACCACATTCTGTCTTTACGATAATGATATCTGTTATTGTTACCTCCATATATCAAATGACTTCACGCCTTGTCTTGAGCGACTGCCATTAAGAAAAGATCGGTTTAAAATTCCTAATGACTAAATGCCATTAAAAAATCGGTTTTTAATTTCAAACAATACAATGACATGTAAAAATTGGTTTCAACATTCAAACAATAACATACCATTAAAAAATCAGTTTCCAGTTTCAAATAATGGAATTCCATTTTTAAAAAGTCGGTTTCAATTTTCAAACAATCAAATGCCATAAAAATTTAGGTTTTAAATTTCAAACAATTAAATCATGACGAGATCCCTGGCGACACCAGATGATCTTGCTTTTCAAATAGCGGAAGAGAAGAAGGGAGACAGATTTGGAATTATCTACATGTCAAAAGAGATGGTCTTGTTTTTCAAATAGAGGAAGAGAGGGCAGAAGAGGGGGGTGTTAATGTCTGATTGGGACAAAACAAATGTCTATGGGATTTTGTCAGAAAGAGAAAAAACAAATAATTTGTTTTGTCTCATTTGCTGTTATATATCTATCAACAACGGAAAGGTTGTTTTTAAAATCTCTGTTGAGCGAAATGAAGAATGGGGGTCAAAAAGTAGGGGTCACCGCCAGGCATTGTTCGACCTAGGTGACTAATCATGCCTAATTGGTAATAAGTAAAAAACCTCAGTGCAGGTGGGGGGGTTGAGCTCTGGTAGAGATAAGCTCTAAGAGAAAAGAAAGAATAGCTCCAGAAAGGTGGAAGGGGAATTTCTGATTTGATAAAAAACGATTGTTTTTTTAGAGTTAGGGTCCCTTTTTATTGACTGGCACCGAGGCGTCCATATCGCTCTCACCCCGCCGGGGGGGGGCGAAACATCCATAAGAGCTAAGTTGAAAAGCTCTTGTTCTTAGCTGGGAAATTAATTAGAGGAACTTAACCTGCATCATGAAGCTTGGATCAAAGAACTCGACTATAAAAAAGTGTAGAACGATTTATGAATAATTATTTTGTTTCGTTATATAAAAATGTCCCAGAGTTTTTCCTTGTTTCTCGATTGCCGACCTGAATGAAGATGCAGTTTATTTCAGATATGCCCTGACGCCAGATGATGAAAGAGATAGACTGGATCCAGCACGAAGCCAGAGTGACGGCCGAAATTGACAATGTTGCCACACGGACTTAGGGTCATGCACATTTCGCGTGCCCTGAGCAGCATAAAGATATTTTCCAGTGACCAGTGAGAGTCTGGTCATCCTTGAGGAGTCTACCACTAGACAAGTAAGAATGTAGCCCTGCTGGGTTGCATCTATGATCCTGTGAGCTGGGAGCGACGAACACGGCCAGAAGTACATCACAAGTATGCCCCCGTGAACCAGGATAGCGACGGATGCGGCCCGGCCCTCCGACAAGAGAGTGTTAGGGTTATAAAATGACATTTAAAAAATCGATTTCCATTTTCAAACAATCAAATGCTATAAAAAAATTCGGTTTCAAATTTCAATAATAAAATGCCATTAAAGAATCAGGTTTCAATTTTAAATAATCAAATGTCATTAAAGCTCGGTTACAATTTAAAATAATCAAATGCTATTAAAAATATCCGTTTCAATTATAAAATAATTAAATGTTATTAAAAAATGTGTTTCAGTTGTAAATTATCAAGTTTCATTTTAAAAAATCGGTTTAAATTTTAAATAATCAAATGTTAAAAACATCGGTTTTAAATTTTAAATAATCAAATGTCATTAAAATGTTTCAATTTTAAGTAATCAAATGCCATTACAAAAAATCGATTTCAAATTTCAGATAATCAAATACATTTTAAAAAATTAGATTTCAATTTTCAAACCATCAAATGACACTTAAAAAATCCGTTTAAATATCAAATAAATTTGAGATAGAAAAATCGGGTTCAAATTTTGAATAAGCAATTACTGTTAAAAATATCGGTTTAAAATTTCAAGTAATCAAATTCTATTAATAATATCAGTTTCAAATTGAAAAAAATCAAATGCAATTAAAATAAAATCGGGTTCAGATTCCAAATAATCCAATACCATTAAAAATAAGATTTTTAATTTCAAATAATCAAATGCCATTAAAAATATCGGTTTCAAATTTTAATAAAATTTTTAAAATCAGTTTCAATTTTCAAATAATCAAATACCATAAAAATCGTTTTCAAATTTGAAATGAACAAATTCTATTAAAAAAAAAAAAACAGTTTCAATTTTGAAATAATTAAATGTCACATAAAAAAATCGGTTTCAATGTTCAAACAATCAAATACCATTAAAAAGAAAAAACATAGAAAGATGGTCTACATTTACTTATCAAAATTAAATTCGATATTTCGATTCATAATAGAATCTTCGACAGGAAATATATTTTTTGCTTATATATATATATACACTTGTGCCCGATATTATTCATACCCCACCTTGAAAATTGAGTTTATTATGTGTAACTTTGTAAGAATTTATTGTTTACGTCCATATTCATACATATTCTTAATAAACCTCTTCTGATCATTTTCGTCATTTTAAAATCTCGGGATACTTGTAATAAAAGAAATATACAGCTATTTATAAAATCTGCAATGTTCAAAAATAATCATACCCCCTTATTTTTTCAGTATTAATCGAATTTCTGACTGTTTCCTGTTTGATTCTTATTTTGAATGCTTTTATACAACCTTTGATTAATTTCATTTCGTTTTTTGCATTTTTCAGAAATTAAAATGATATCAACTGAAAACCGATAAAAGAATAAAAATTATTAGAATGGGGAAGAAAAAAGAGCTTAGTAATGATCTTAGGACTAAAATTGCGAATTCACATAAGGATGGTTTAGGTTACAAGTCAATTTCCAAGAAATTTGAGGTCCCTACAGCAACAGTACAGAGCATCAAAAAATTCCAGAGCCACCACACAACAAACAACTTGATTGGTAGAGGAAGGAAAAGGAAACTGTCTGCTAGAGCCACCAGGAATATTGTAAGAAGGTTTAATGCAAATCCAACCACCACTACTAAGGACATTTTAGAAAATCTGGAGTCTTCTGGCATAAAAATATCAAGGCAAACATTGCAAAGGACTCTGCATGAAAATGGTCTGAAAGGAAGAAGACCAAGAAGGACTCCATTGCACACCGGAAAACACCTTGCAGCACGTCTAAAGTTTGCTAGGACCCATGTGAATTCTCCAGAGTCCGTTTTCTCAAGTATTTTGTGGACTGACGAAACAAAAATTGAATTGTTTGGCCATATGGATGCTTCTTACGTTTGGAGGAAGAAAGGAGAAGCTTACAACCCAAAGAACACCATACCCACGATGAAACATGGTGGTGGTAGCCTAATGTTTTGGGGCTCCTTTTCGGCTAGTGGTCCAGGTAGTTTGGTCAAGATAGATGGAACCATGAAGAAGGAGCAATATTTGGAGATACTCCAGAAAAACATTAGACAGGATGCGGAGAATCTCCATTTAGGACCAAACTGGGTCCTTCAACAGGATAATGATCCAAAACATACTGCCAAAATAGTCAAGAAATGGTTTGAGGATAATCAAATTAATGTTTTGGAATGGCCTTGCCAGAGTCCCGACCTGAACCCTATCGAAAACCTCTGGCACATATTGAAAACTGAGGTTAAAAAGCGGAAACCTAGAAATTTGAGGGATTTGGAGAACTACTGCATTGAAGAATGGTCAAAAATCAGTGTTGATGCTTGTAAAAACCTTGTTGATAAATATCCAAAACGGTTACAGGCAGTTATTAAGAATAAAGGGCATGCTATTGATTATTAGTAAGAGAGGTATGAATAATTTTGAACTAGTGCCATTATTGTTTTTCTTTGTATAATGTTTCAAACTTGCATAATTTATTTATTTGTTGAGTTTAAATTAAATGCCTATGCTTGATTTATTGTCTGAAATCCCTTTAATATTGTCTACCTTCTGGTTTGAGCAATATTCTTATAGAAATCTCAAAGATCCGAGGGGTATGAATAATATCGGGCACAAGTATATATATATATGCTAGCTGTACCCGGCCACGCGTTGCTGTGGCTCAGTTTGTTAAAATGGAACACATGTGAAAGTAGAGAAAAGTTTGATTCTTTTTTTCAAGAGAATGTACAAATTATTTTTTTAACAGATGTAAAGAAAATAAACAGAAAAATACTTCCATCATTAATTATGCAAAAAAAAATAAAATGTTGATTTAGTGTTTCAATATGCTTATAAATTACGATAAAACTTGCTGAGTATGCACTGTTTTACGGTTGTTGTAAAAATGGAACGGAAACTTAAATTTCGCTTCATTTTAATCTTTCTTAATTTTTTAACGAAACGAATATAATCAAAACAGTAACATTCAACAATTGTACTTTATGTATATAAAACACAAAATATTTATTAAAAAAATTTTTTTTTTTAAAAGTTAATAACGAAAGGGAAATAATTCCATTTTTAAACGAAAAAGTCAGTTTACCTAACTTACTGTATTAATGCTATTTTTTAAGCAAGAAAAAAAAGGTAAATATCCAGATGCGCTACTACAGAACACCGACCACTCTAATTTGTTTTTTATAGGTAATTGAGGTCGCTGACAACGAATCTGATAGTCAAACTTGGGGCAAATTTACCGTTTGCATGGTATTTACCCCTGAACCCACGAACTTCTTTCCACAATTTTGCAGCATCCGTTTATGCTACGCGCATGCACGCTGTAGCATAAACGACGGCTTCACCAAGCGAACTATGTTGGGGGGAGGGGATTTTTTTTTCCAGGACATAGAATTTTCTAAAATACATTATAGCGCTTTTTGGGTGGAAAATTTAAAATTAGCTGAAAAAGAAATAAAATAAGAAAAGGAAAGCACACCAAGTTGGAGTGGGGGGGGGGGGGTAATTTATCTGTTTTTTTACCTGAAACATCGAATTTTCAAATTTTCCGTAAGTAACGCACCGACATTTACCAATTAGAACACCATTTAACATTTTCCGAAGATTTTACTTTGTACATTGGGGGCGCGAGCGGGGGGGGAGGGGTCGCCCCAACATCACATCCCCCCCCCCCGCCCAAGCAAATTAGAGTGGTCGGTGTTCTGTAGTAGCGTATCTGGATATTTACAAAAAAAAAAAAAAAAAATATTTAGGTTTGGCTATAAATTCCTAAACTCATTTCACCCTAAATAATTTAGGTGACTGAAATAGGAATCTAATTGAATCTTTAATTTCCTGAATAGTATGCGAGAATTACGGATTTAGGGGCTTTTTTCGTAATCTTACTGTAAAAATTATTTTTTATTGTTACAAATTACGATGCTTTAAAAGCAAAAATAAATTCTTGCGTTTTTTTTATTTACTACTGAAAACCATAACTTTAGTAAAGGTATTTTTTGTTTAAACAGAATAAAACATTTTCACTAAGAGTTAAGTAAAAAGAACTAGTTCATTATATTCTGTGATCATTATTTGAAAAATACTGCAATTTTCATTAAAATTCGTTAATTTCCTGATTTTTGGTGAATTTTTAAGTAAAGGGAGGAGTCAAAATGTGTATACACTTTGAGCGTCGGCATTCATTTTGCGACCACGTGTGGTTAATTTTAATTAAAGTTCAATCACATGGTTACATTATCAATAATCATGTAATTAAACCCATTGAAAATTTACCGATATTGTAAACACATTCTGTTTACATTAAGCATGTAGTGTTTTGGGTTTGTATTACTGTACACAGATTCGAAAAAGTTGTCAAAAAAACAAATATATAACAAATAAATGTTATCAACGGCAAGATAAGTTACTTTTCTACCAAACTGGATATATTTTTCGTGTTTTTATTCAATGTAACATGTTTATTCAGCTCGAAAACCATACAGTGTTTACCGATGTATTGGAACATTCAAGATGGAGTCTGATTCTTTCTTTAACACGGTAAGTTATAAATAAAAAACTGGATAAAATACTGTTAAAAACTCGCTCAATACATGTTACTGTGACATAGGTTGACATATATTCGGCGGGTTTTTAATAGTATTTTGTATAGTTTTTTATTTATAACACCTTTTTCCAAAATTACGGTGTTAAAGAGGGTGTGAGACGCCATCTTGAATTTTCGAATACATCGGTAAACTGTTTTTCGAGCTGAATAAATATGTTACATTGAATAAAAACACGAAAAATATATCCAGTTTGGCAGAAAAGTAACCTCTTGCCTTTGATAACATTTATTTGTTATATATTTGTTTTTTGACAACTTTTTCGAATCTATGTGTACAGTAATACAAACCCGTTGTTTTTGAAAACTTAAAAAAAAAAAAACTTTTTATATTGCTTTTAATTAAAATAAAAAAAAGGTTTTCGTAGGTTACAATTATGAAAAGTTCTATTCATATTTAAATGTCTTATATGTTCCGTGTGTTTTTTTTTTTACACAATGAATAACCTTTTAAAGAAGGTGCTAGTGCAGAGAGTGATCCGCGCTTTTTTTTAAATCGTATTTCCAAGTTTAATTAAAGTTTTATGTTTTTTATTCAATTGTAAGGTTGAAGTATAGAATATGTATAAAACACTCTCCCCTCCCCATATTAAGAATGGCTTTTTAAATATAACGTTATTATTTACGTCCGGATCGCTCTATGCACTACTACCTTAATGATAAATACATAAATAGAAATAATAAATTATCAGACTTTTTAAAGTTTAAGTTTAAACAATATTTTTTTAATTAAAAATTGAATCGCGTGATTATTATTAAATTACGTAAACGATACAAATTAATATTAAACACGCGTAATCTCTTGCAATTTATTATTTCTCTATTTCAAATTTAAATTTATTAATTATAAAACCTTCGGTACTTATGTATTTTTGTTACCGTGCTAAAAAAAAAGGTGCTTAAGATATCGTGGAACGTTCTGTTTAAAATTAAAAAATGTTGTTTAAAATAAAGTAAAAAATGAGAGAAGAAAGAGATCGTGAGAAAAAGATTGTGAAACGTTTTAAAATAAATAAGTAAAAAGTTGGGCTTCTTTAGGTTGTTTTCAAAAACAACTTCTGAAATACCTATATTATTGACACAGTAACGTACCGGTGATTAGGGAAATTAGTTCCTTTTATGTGATAAAGGGTTCGAGATTATTTTTCCACCTAAACTCCAGTCTTGCCAGGCAATAAATGCTACTTTTTTTTACTTACATGAATGAGTTTATTTTATGTTTTAAAGTATTTTCAAGCGCTTTTCTTTATTTTTTAATAATCTAATGCGGGTGTGTGGGTGCCAAATACCTCCAGATTTTCTAGAATTTCCCGCTAGATTGTAAACGAAATCACCAGATATAGCAGGAAACCCGCTAAATTGTAACACTGGTCACGTGACAGGAAGCGGTAATAATTGTCCCTAAAAAAAAAAAAAAAAAAAAAAAAATGGCCTCTCGGTACAAAGAAATCCAGCTATTTATCATAGAAAATTAAGTATAATGTTATAATTAAAAAGAATATATAAAAACACACATGGATATAGTAAACATATACCAAAACGTGGAAGCCATCCGTCCAGTGGTTTTTTAGACAATTAACTCCGAACGAACCAACATTTACATTTTTATATATATATAGATTTAATAATCACTTGGAATTTGTTTCAAAAAAAAAAAAAAAAAAAAAAAATCCAGATTTTCTCTTTCGGTTTTCATTACATAAAAACTGACTTTGCATCTGACTTTACCCACATGAAATACTGACCTTGTTTAAGCTTAACCTCGTGGGGAGACAAGTAAATAATTATTTAATTGCTTAAAAAAATTTAAAAGTTATTGTTTTTCATTTAAAATTAAAAGTTCAGTCGTCGGTCAATGATGCAGTATCTCAGCTTTTTCTCCTCATGAAAAACTGACCTTGTCAAAGTTTAACCTCGTGGGGAGACAAGTAAATAGTGACTTAATTACTTTAAGAAGATGTAAATTTTTATTTAAAAATTATTGTATTTCATTCTAAAAATTTTATACAGATTTATTCTGTCTGTTTTAAAAAAAAATTTATTTTTCATTATTTAAAAAATACTTAATATTAAACACAAAATTAATTGATGATAATTTCTATTTATTTTTTACTAATATGTCAACACTTGCCAAAGTCATAAGTCGCGCCAGTGCAAGGATTAATAGGATGATTAGATTTTGTGCTATTTAATCGATTTCTCTATTTTATTTCCAATTTTTATTTAGTATTATTCATTAAATTTGTATCACGTCTAATAATATACTACAATATTTTTGGCCATCAGCCTTATTAGATTCACAATCGAAGTATATGCAGTTAGGTTTGAAATAAAAAGGGAGATAATAAGTTCCATAACCAACAACTGTATATTTCCAATATGATCAACATAATCATGAAACAGCAACCTGAAATTCAACATATTACTTAACAAAATTTACAGCATAATATTTTGCTTTATTGCCTGAAAATTTATTGTATATTATGGTAAAATCAGATGTGGTAGCAGTGAGGGAATAAGCCAAAAACATTGCCTATAAAGGTAAGTAACGATTTATGCATATAATCTATATATTAATTTGCTTGTACGTACGGTGTCACGTCATCATCATCGCAGACATTAATTAATGAAACGCGTCATCATCATCGCAAACATTAATTAATGTGAATTATCTCCCTTTATTGTTCAATCTTTATCAGTTAAAAATCAGTAACCCCTTTTATTTCCCAAAAGTTCCCGAACAAAAAAAATAAATGATAATAACTGTATTTATGGTTCCGGATTATTTTAAAGGCAATTATGCATAGAAGGTATCGTTCCACAGTTTAAATAGTATAGTATTTTACTTACATTTTTAACGATGTCTTCTGTTTATTATTGTATGAACGCTCATTCTATTTTATTCAGTAATAAATATATTTTTTACATTTAACGCTACGAGTACGTTTTTTTTTTTTTTTTTTTTTACTGTGCCACTTTGTTTTTTTTATTTATTTTTTATTTACACAACAAAAAATATGTTTAGAAATACATGTTACAAAAGTCAAGAATGACTTTATTAAATAAATCACCAAAGTCACCATTCGCAAATACAGAGTCAAAACATATTTTACGTCTTGTTCTGTTTTGTTTTTGTTTTACGGCATATCAATCCTTTTTCGTGTTATTTAATGCCGAATCGAGTAACTTTGTAACATTTATACAGCTTCACGTTGTTTACATAGTTATTTGTTCATTTTATTTTGCTTCTTTTACAGGCATTCATCTTCTAATGCCCACCGGCACAACAATTTTTTTTTTAATATGAAATAAAACAGTGTTTCACTGTTTCATTACTTACGATTTAATTTATTTAAAGAAATATTTATTTCCTATTTAAAGATTTTCAGTATATTTTATTTAACTAAAGAATTTTTCCATTATTTTTATTACATTGTTAGGTGAAGTTTCAGAATAGTTAACCCCCCTCCCCATATTAAGAATGGCTTTCAGCATGATTCTTACAATAGCGGTATCAAAGTTTTTTTTTGGTAAATATCCATATACGCTACTACAGAACACCGACCACTCTAATTTGTTTTTTTATAGGTAATTGAGGTCGCTGACAACGAATCTGATAGTCAAACTTGGGGCAAATTTACCGTTTGCATGGTATTAACCCCAGAACTCACGAATAACTTTCCACCATTTTGCAGCTTCCGTTTACGCTACGCGCGTGCGCTGCAGCATGAACGACGGCTTGCTTCACCTAGCAAACTGCCTTCTCACATGGCGTACCAATCAAAAAATTACGGACTGACATTTTTTTAATGACTTAGTTATAGAAAAGTACAACAAATTGAGGGACTTTTTTTTTTTTGTCTCGCGTAGTTTTTAATGTGGTTTACAAAAACATAAGCACCAAACATCTTTATGTTTTTCATTCTTTTTTTTTTTGCGGGGGGGGGTCAATTCTTAATAGGTGCTTTTGCAGTTTAGTTAAACGTTTTTCCGTAAGTAACGCACCGACATTTACCAATTAGAAACACCATTTAATATTTTCCGAAGATTTTACTGTGTACATTGGGGGCGCGAGCGGGGGGGGGGGGCGTATGTGATTTTGGGGCGCGCGTGCCAATGTATACAGTAAAATCTTCGGAAAATGTTAATGGTGTTCTAATTGGTAAATGTCGGTGCGTTACTTTTTGAAAATTTGAAAATTCTATGTTCCAGGTAAAAAAAAAAAAAAAAAACATAAATTACCCCCCCCTACTCCAACTTAGAGTGCTTGGCTTCCCTTTTGTTTTATTTCTTTTTCAGCTAATTTTAAATTTTCCACCCAAAAAGTGCTATAATGTATTTTTGAAAATTAGAAAATTCTATGTCCTGGAAAAAAAAATCCCCTACCCCCAACGTAGTTTGCTTGGTGAAGCCGTCATTTATGCTACAACGTGCATGCGCGTAGCATAAACGGAAGCTGCAAAATGGTGGAAAGTAGTTCGTGGGTTCAGGGGTAAATACCATGCAAACGGTAAATTTGCCCCAAGTTTGACTATCAGATTCGTTGTCAGCGACCTCAATTACCTATATAAAAAAAAAAAAAAAAATTAGCGTGGTCGGTGTTCTGTAGTAGCGTATCTGGATATTTACCTTTGTTTTTTTTTTTCTTATTTTAAAACAAATTATACAAAAAAGATACAAGACCATTAATTTTTTTTCATTAAATCGCTATTTAGGTGAAGGTTCAAAATAGTTAACCCTTCTCCCCATAACCGTTTTTTCATGCAGTAAAATACTTTGTTTCAATAATTATGGTTTAAATAAATATTTATTCCTTATTTAAAGATTTACAGTATATTTTATTTAACTGAAGAAATATTTATTGTTCATACATATATTTTCCCTTATTTTTTTTTTTACATTGTTAGGTGAAGTTTCAGAATAGTTAACCCCCCCTCATATTAAGAATGGCTTTCAGCATGATTCTTACAATAGTTTTATCAAAGTTTATTGATTTTTCTTATTTAACAAAAATTATAAAAAAGATACATTTTAAACATTTTTTTTTCGTTAAATCGTTATTTAGGTGAAGGTTAAGAATAGTCAAACCCTCTCCCCTTATTAAGAATGGCATTTCATTATTTCAGCATGATGCTTACATTTTTCTTAATATAAAAAAAAAGATACAAGAAAATGTTAAGCTTTTTTTTTTAAATTAAAATGTTAGATCAATGTTCGGAATAACTTACTTTATAGCCAATTAGCCAGCTTACTTAGCTATATAACATTGACAATAAATTTGATAGGTATAACCTACCTCACATCATTTTGATTATCGAAAAATCAAAAGTTAACTGTACTTCGTAAGATTTACAGAAACACTTCATTTTCTATGCATGTAATACACAAGAATCTGAATATTATAACAGATTACAATGTTTTTATGGAAAAAAACTTTTGTACAGAAAATTCAAAGTGTTCTATTTATATTATCAGGAAGTTGTGATGCATTAATTGAAATCTATATCAATAATTCGACTTAAAAAATATTTGTGAATTTCCAAATCTTCATTGAATAAAATTCAAAATAAATAGAAAAGTCTATCGCATATGTAAAAGTTGACAGTTGCTTATTTAACTTCATTTAAAACCATCAAAGTCAACTAAGAGCTGCTCAATATTCTGGCTTAATGGATCATTTAGCAAGGAATGAAGATGGTTATCCTGGTGTACCAGTTATTCTACCATCTACACTTACAGGAAGTCCTAGGAATCTACAACAGCTTTATCAAGATGCAATGGCAGTTTTCTGTGACCTATTCATTACTTACACATGTAATCCAAAATGTCCTGAAATATTAAATAACTTGGGGTCATCAGAACTTGCACAAAATCGATGTCAACAATGTCACAGTTTTTTAAATTCACAATCTGACTCCCAAGAACCTGCTGAGTGACCACTATTCTCACTCCAAGCAGCTGATCGACGTCCCTGTCACCACCTCAATCATCACCAGCACTTACTGACAATATCAACAGCATCAGCTACGATCGCATTGACCTTCAATAAAAGTTTAAACTAAAATTCTTTGTTTGTTCTACTTGCTTCCATACGTTCATTTTTATAAGGAATTTCTTACTGATGTGTTTTAAAAGATTTTAACTACCGTGGAATTTCCACGGGTCCTGCTAGTATTGATTAATTTGCTTATGTCGATTTATCGAGTCATTTTAAATGTGTCTTTTGAATTTCACCATAAACATTAAAATAGATAAGCTTACATTTTTACGTTAGCGCAATAAAGTAAATTTTTATATTCTTTCATGGGGGGGGGCAAGGTTTTTTTTTTTAAATAACACAAATCAACTTATACATTGATCTGAATTAAATAACCTTTAATAGAGTGGAGTTTGCGGACCGGCATTTACAGCAATTTTCTGAAAATGAAATTTTGAATTCACTTATGAATGGAACTAAGCTGAAGTTGTCAGATTTTCCATCACATTCTTAAAGTGTTGAGAGGGCAGTTAAATTAACAATCGAAACTTCTGAATTAGTGCATGGGTTTGAAGCAAGACGTAGGCATATAATTGCAAAGGTGTTGTGTCGTCAAATGAGGCATTCTTTTGCTTGTAAGGGATCTTACGTATAGCAACTTAATGCAATATGGTAATCAAGATAATACACATTTGTTTTATTTTTTGTCTTTTTTATAACAAAATAAATTACCTGTTCTTTCAATCGTTTAATTTGTTATCACTGTTTCATTTTAATGAAGGTTAAAAGACGAATGTCGGAGTTGTCGATGGTAATGGCGGCGGTAGATTTTTTAATTCTAGTTATCTTTAGGTGTTTTGCCCTATTCATTTCATTTTAATAAAAAAAAATATTAGTCCAAATATTTAAATTAATAATTTTTCTAACCAATTTATCAGGTAAATATATAAAATACAAAAAAATAATTTTAATTCGTTCATGTAGATGATATTTAATGTCATTTCCTCAAATGACGGTGCAAGTAAGAGATCTAATGTTTTTATAAGTATTTATTATACTAATACACAACTTTCTGTCTAACCAAGTTGATTTTTAAAAGACAGTGAAAAATCGACCTACCCTACAACCTGTAAAAATAACAACCAAGATGAGAAAGCAGTTCGAATAGTCCAAGAAAAGGGGGAGTTCGGCAAGGAAAATGTTTCAAACTGAAAGTAGACACACCCTGTTAGGGGCTTGAGGATTGATCTAAACATAATTTTAAAATGTGTAAACATATATAAATTTTACTGACATGTTAAAAGTTTTTCTTTAGAACTAGCTGTCCCGATATGATGTTGCCCGGTATTAAACAATGTGTAAATATAAAATAATGAATATTAATGTTATGCTAATTTTATTGCAACTAAGGATAATATAAAACATTTCTACCTGGTCATAGCTCACAGAAGAATAACTGTCTACATCTGTGGATTAAATAAATGCTTCAGCTCAAAATTCCATACAGGTCACAGAGTTCAATTTCCCATATTCTAAATGATTCATCAGAAAAAAAGTATGAGGTTACAGCGGTTGGAACAACCAAGTTGGGAACAACTTTTTTTTTTTTTTTTTTTTTTTTTTTTTTTTTACACAGTGATCACCACTTATCAAGGCCCCGAAGGCACTCAGGGATAAGGTTTATTGCAAGTACATTACGTTAGTGTGGAGATTTGATGAAGTGTTTACTTAAGGGGGCGGTTCATTAGGAATTTGTTAACATTGGACTTGAAGACATCCAAGTTGTAGTCCGGTGGGAAGCAGGCAGACAGAACAGAGTTCGAATAATGTAATACTAAAGTAAATAACTGCCACCTGGCAGCAATTAATCTAAATATTATTTTTAAAGACATAGCTTACATTACATACCTCTCATTTAAACCTATTGTAATTTTAAAGCTAATATTCTCTTATTTAAATTACCTACCTTGAAATTGATGAACACATTTTAAGAAAAGTAATGTATTCCTCTTTATTTAATAGCTTTTATAATTTATTAATTTCTGTTTATATCGATAAAACTAATACATGTATATTGGAAAATAAGACAATAAAAGTACAAAAGAATAACACTCATATAAACTATTAATAAACTGTTTACAAAATACTTATGTAAATTAACCGTACAAATAGATGTTTGGAGTATATGTTACATGTATGGGCTGTGAAATTAAACGTGTATTCTAACAGATGGTATAAAGCAGATAGAGGGGATGGAAGAAAAGTGGGGGAAAATAGAAAATGAAGGACACATTAAAAGCAAAAAAATAAGAAAACCCGAAAAAAAAATAACGAAACAGATCAGTGTCAACTGGTTGCCTGCGTTGGTTTCTGCGTTCGGTGAGTTTTTTCAATGTTTTCATCAGTACTTTGGTTTGGGCGATGTCTATCCTTCCTGTGGATTTAAATGCTACTAGTATTTTTCTCGGGTTTTCAGAACTGATCCTAGTGTCCCTATCATTTCCTCTCTCTCTCTCTCTCTATATATATATATATCACTAAAACTGATATGACGCACACTTTTCATCATATAAACACATGACAGTTATTATATCTCAACTTCTCCATATGTACACAACTTTCAACAAGATTTCTCGACACCATACTCTTTCTCTCTCGCTCTCTCTCTAAAATTGATATGACACGATATATATATATATATATATATATATATATATAAACATATGGCAATTATATTTTCACTTTTCCATATATTTCACCAAGACTTTTTCGACGTCATACTCTCTCTATTTCAGTACGCGTCTTCCGCCAAAATTAATCAATGGCATCTTTCTCATCGCCACTCCCTGCCCTTTTCTTTCTCTTCCCACCCCCTCTCTCTCTCTCTCTAACTGAAATGACACTCGATTCCTCATCGTCATATATTTCAACACGCGTTAATTACTATATTAACCTTCTAGATTTGTACGCATCTCTCTCTAAGATTTGTAAATTACCGCTTCCCCTCTCTATATCGCAAACATGCTCTCTCGCGCTCTCTCACACACACACATACAGATTATCTCTCTTACTCACGTGCACATGCACACATTCTCTCTCTAACTCACTTTCTCATATCGAATTCGAGTGGTGAATTTTTTGGCTACGAAGTTGAGAATCCTTTGTTGTTCACCTCGAGATTTTTTGGTTCGCAAAGAAAAGTTTTGCTTAGCTATTCAGCTTGGCGTTTGAATGAGTTATTAATTAATACATTGATAGATCGACGGGGATAGAGAGATAGAGTAGAGAAGTGCGCGTATGATTAATGAGCGACCATCGAACCGGGACATAAATCCGTTGCCGGTAAGGTGATCGCCGAATATAAAAGAAACGTTTGAATAGGTTGAATGGCGTTGAAAACTATAGAAAAAAAAAAAAAAAAAAAGAATCGAAAAGATGGATAATAAAAGAGATACATTTTTTTATTAATTTTATAAAATAAAAACAAAATAAAAAATAAATAAACTCGTTCAATTGGAGTAAAGCTAATGTCTATCTATATATAAAGTTATATTATGTGCATATTAATATTATATTTCTCTAAGTATACTACTGAGTAGATCTGAATGGAATTTTATAGACCTTTGTTATTATAAAGTACAGCGAACTAAAAATTATAGTATCTGTTCGATAAAAAGTTAGAGATTACAGGGTGGAACGATAAAATTATCGCCCTAGAAAAGACGATATGATTCCGTTTCCGTTTGATGAAAGCCGGTTTTCTTTGTTGTTGCAGACCATCTACTAGTTCGCCAGTTGTGTAGAAATCCCAAGAGCGAAAGAAGCCTTCTATTATATCTGAAAGTGTTCGACGAGCGAGGTCGGATGTGATGATAGTTTCCGGCCACGGTTATGGTCTTTGGTGTGGTTTGAAGTGAGGGTCACATCATGCCACCTCGCATCTTCGAAGTCGGTGTGAAAGTCAACACCAAAGTGTACTTGGATGTGCTGAAAAGTGTGGTGATCTCCTGGTACAATCAGATGGCCGCTGGCAGACTCTAGGTGTGGCAGCAGGACTCGGCGCTGGCCCACAAGTCCAAAGAGACCCAGGATTTTCTTCAGAAGGAGTGCTACTACTTTGCACCCTTCTCTCATTGGCCCCCTCCTCCGACCTGAACCCGTGGGACTACTTCGTTTGGTCATATGTCGAGAGAATCACCAACATGACCTCCCATAACACCAAAGCTATGCTGATCACAGCCATCCACCGAGTATTCGCAGAGATCCCGCTAGCGTTTGTGGAAAAGGCATGCTCCCGTATGGAAGCAGTTATTGGGGCTTAAAGCGGCTATATTGAATAGATATCAGCTCTACTACATAATCAAGTTACTTCTATTGATTGTTTTCAATAAATGTTTTAAAATAAAGCCGTAGTGTTGTTTTCTTTAGGGCGACAACTTTATCGTTCAACCTCGTAATAGGTATTAAAAGAGATTAGTTGCAACAATATCACATTTACTCTAGATCAGTGGCGTAGCAACTATATTTGTCACAAGGAGCGGTCGTAAGATTTTCTCCCCCCCCCCCGGCTGGCCGTTGATAACCTTCAAAATTCCGGAAAGTCCTCAAAACATGAAACTACAACCAAGCATCTAATTTTAGACTGCTGTTATTATTCCCAGCCTTACATCTTATTACAGAACTCGTATACATATGCAGTCGTCATTAAAGAAAACCAAATATTTTTTCAAAACAAACGTATAAGTCAAATCATTAAAAAAATCATTAAATTAATTTTTACAATCAGTTTTGAGAAAGAGAGCAATGTTAATAGCTGCACTCGTTTTAGAACAATTACTTATTATTCCACAAAACTTTTCGAGAAATTCTTTTATATGAAACAGGAGTATTCAACTTAAAATATTTGTTTTCATTGGATATAAAACTGATGCTTCAGATGAAAAGTCCGTTTAAAAACAGTATTATACGCATAAAACACAAAAGCATCCGACACAAGCAACCGAGAACCACATGAAAACATAAGAGATCAATGGATATGTTGCATAGGGGTACATATATCGGGTACACGTAATACAGGGTGCATAATACACGAATAACGATGGTGATGAGGGAAACATTCATTACAGACTGGGATAATTCTTGCTAACACATATTAGAGGAGGGGAGAAATTACTTGTGACGGAGGAGGCACAAATTACTTGTAAGGGGGGGGGGGGTTATACAAGAGTTCGTTACAAGATGATGATAAAAACACATTTACCTTTTTGTTGTAAGGAATGACGACACGAGACAAACACTTACATTTTTTTTTCTTACACGCCTCTCTTTTCTTGGTTCCTTGTTATCCGAACAACTTGATTAATTTTGAGAAAGAATAACAATAAATTTCTTGTATTTAAAATAACGTATATTTACAAGTAAAGGTTGAAGTTTCCAAAACAGTTGTTCTGGAGAAGTTTCTGTTTGTTGCAGAAAAAGAGAGTAATTTCTGAGAAGTGCTCGCTGTTAATCTTTTTTTTCTTCTTTTTTATTGTTGCAAGCAACTCCAAGTAATAGTGGGTAATTTGCATAGTGGCTTTATGCAAATTACCTTACAAAGTTTGAGTACAAATAATTCTAACACTCTCTCCAAGAGGATTGCATTACGTTTATTGCAATAAAAACAGGAGGAGAGATGTCTCTGAAATATATATAAAGAGTTTATAAAAAAATAATTTGCCGTTTTATTTTTCTATATCTTTGTTTTTCATTTTTTTTTTTTAAATTGTTGGATGGTTGATTTTTTTTTTTTTTGAATCAACCTTTTTAGGTCATTCAATGCCAAGAACAATTTTTTTTTTAATAGGAAAGTTGAATTTGTTTAATTATTACAGATAATCAATATTATCTTTCATCATTTGATAGAATTTGGCAGAGGCTTTGCGTTTGGGTCTAGTCCTGAGTTGATTGGACACCTCTTCATTACTATTACTATTGCCTAATTGCAGTGTTTTATCATTAAGTCCTTCACTAGAATCATTTTGGAAAGGCTTACTGATAGGTTCTTCCATTCGAGTATTACCTTGGGGACATGATATTTCCATAGGTTAGAAATGGAGTGATACTCTATTGCCCCATTACCTTGCTTCAGTTTAACAGCTCGTATTTTATTATCAAACCCTATTACATTTTCTAAAACCTTGCCCAGCATCCAGAAGGGTCTCGATTTAGTCGTGGATTTGATCAATACGACATCCCCTACTTTTATTCTATTTTCCCATTTATTTTGGTAAATATTCCTGCCATGTTCTCTTAAACTTAGCAAATAGCTTTCACACCATAATAATTTAAATTTTAATATTGTTTCTTCTTGAAAATTTAAAGTTTTATTTAATGAGTTTGAGTCAGGTTCTTCCTGCCAAACCTCTTCATCTTCAGATTTTAGAACTAAAGAGGAATTCCCATATATTCTCAAAAAGGGATTAGGAGTTATAATTTCAAGATTAGGAGAGCTTAATCTATAAGTTAAAGGTCTAGAATTTATAGCCAACTTAATATTTGACAATGTTGTTAAAAGTTCAAAAAAGCTAAATCTAGATCTTCCTATGACCTTGAATAGACAACCCTTAAGAACTCTTATCAATCTCTCCCAAGCCGAAGCAACCCACGCAGAATATAAAGGGATTTTGATATGTCGGATATCTAATTTCTCTAGTTCTTCCTGAAACGTTTTTGACTGTAGAGAACTTTCAAGAATACAACCTGCTTTTTTAAAGGTTTTAGCGTTATCACTGTATAAAAATTGAGGCACAGAATACATGTTGCAAAATCTCTGAAAGGCCAGCATAAAATTTCGGGTGGACATATCGGGTAACAGTTCAAAATGGACTGCCCTTATGTTAAGGCAAGTAAATATTAAAACACATTTTTACTGTACTTCCACCCACTTCATTCTTTACCTACAAATGACCTGTGTAGTCGATTCCCACATGATTGAAAGGTTTCACTAAATTGACATGATGCCTAGGCATATCCACAATTTTAGGATATTTATAAGCCAAAGCATTATACTTTTTGGAAGTTGAACAATTATTTATTTCTGCCTTTACAACAGTCAAACCTTGGGGAATCCACACACCTTGCTCTCGCAAATAATTTAATGTGGTACCTATTCCCATGTGTTGCACCTTAGCATGGCAATAGTTAATGAATAAGGACGTACATTTATTTCTTTTAGGCAATAACACAGGGTTATATACTTCATAGTTGAAATATAGGCATTTGCTTATCCTCCCTTGAGATCTCAAAATTCCATCAGAGTCTATGAATGAATTTAAATTTGAAACCAAAGTGGGGACATTTTTATTACTTTTGTCCTGTGATTTCAAAAAGTCAATCTCCTTGAAGAAATGCTCATTCTGTATTAACCTTATCCAGTACATTTTTGCTTTCTTCAATGGATTAACACCATTTTTTTCTTACAAAACGGTTTGAACAATAAACTTGTTATTCTCAATAATTTATTGTAATCAGAATATTTTTCAATGTCCAAAATGGCAGTTTTTGTTTTAATTATTTGATTACAATTAACATTTACTGTTCCCTTATGGTCCGGTGAAATACTCATTAAAGGGTATTTAGGCCAATTTTTAAATTCGTTGGTAAGCCAACTTGGTCCTTCCAACCATAATTTTCTATTTCTTAAATATTTATCGTAAGATATTCCCCTAGTTAACATATCAGCCGGATTTTGATCTGTATGAACATAGTGAAACATTATTGGTAGTTTAAATTCATCCTCAAGAGCTTTTATTAATCCATTTACTTCGGATATTCTATTTTTAACACATTTAGATTTTACTTTACTTTCTTTTGTGATTAAAAAATTTAAAACTACTTGAGCATCCACGCATATATTAATAAATTGAAACTGAATATTTTCATAAGTTTCAATTAATGTTGGAAGACATTTTAATGCCAGTATTACTCCCATTAGTTCCAAAGTAGGGACACTAAGTTCATTACCTTTCCTTAACGGGGACAATTTAGATTTAGCAAATAAAAACGAACTTGTTTTTTCGTTTGTAGCAGGCATATATTACGAACCCATAAGCTTCTGTTGAACTATCACAGAATATATGTAAGCCATAAGGTTCATTATCATTAATTGCAGCTCTTGGAAAAGACAACTCTGGCAACATTTCGAAATCTCTAGTTATTTTCATTTCATCACTTATTTCTTTAGGCACCTTTTCATCCCAATTTATATTTAATTTCCAAATTTTTCTCATTAATACCCTGCCTCTTATGCTTACAGGCAAGGTAAAATTTAGGGGGGTCATACACTTTGGAAATCTGAAAGTACTAGACGCTTTGTGTAAGCTTCCTTTAACGTAAAAGGTGCTAAGCTTAAACTATCCTTCTCAGTGTTGTATCTATATCCCAACACTTTTTCATCCTGACAGCCATGTTCTACCAATCTACCTTCAGCCTTCATTAGGTTTCTTAATTCATCAGAATTGGAATTCCAAGATCGTAAGGTGAAGCCTCCTTCCTGCATTCTAACAAAACATTTTTTATACAAATCTTGTATTTCATTTATATTGTTGCCAGTTACTAAGTTGTCCACATAAAAGTTATTGCCCAATATTTTGCTGCATTTATCCTGAGGGTAAGACTCAACATGATGGTTCATTACATAATGGAGTATAAAAGGCGATGATGTATAGCCAAATACTATCGTTTTATATCTATAACAAATAAGTTTGTTTTCTCTTCAAAAAAAAAAAAAAAAAAAAAAAAAAAAAAAAACTATTTTTGTCGTATTCACTACTTAGTTTTATCATTAAGAAAGCCTGTTTAATATCTAACATCACATATTTGTTGCTTCTGAAGTAAAGCAACAACTTCAATAAAGAACCCATTAAATCTATACCCGTATAGGCTGCTTCATTAATTGAAGGTAATTCCTTGTTTGTCTTTAACGAACAATTAAAGACGGGCCTTATTTTCGTTGTCACTTGTTCCGCAGTTTTTAAAACGGGTCTGTGGGGAATCCACGTATATTTATAGTAATTTGAAGGATTAACTTCTATTTGTTCGATGATTCCATCTAGTTGTTTGCTGAAGATTGCATCGTATTTTTTAGTTAATCCTCTTTTATTTAAAAAGTTCATTGTTCGGTCTAACACCTTGAGAGCGAGGAAATGGTTTGATGGAACTTTTTCGATCCTATCAGGATACCAGGGCAATTCTATATAATAATGCCCATCGATCTGTTTTATTCCTTCCCTAAATTTACTTATTTGCTTGTTGTCAAAGGAAATAGATTCTTGATCATTGGGCCTTATTCCCATAGATTCAAGACTAAAGAGATTTTCTAAGCCGTTGTCTACTTCACTGTCGGATAAAATATTCTCTAAGGGATTGAAATACGATTTAAGGGGATCCATTATTAGGTTAATTACTGTTTTATCATTTTTTTATTGGTTTTAATTGAGTGTTAAGCAAGTCATTTCTCTCGGCTGAACTGATAAAATTGAAAATGTTTCCAATAGGAGCTACCCTATCATCTATGATAAAGTTATAACCACCCCCTATCTTTTTTATGGAAAAGGAAAGATTGAATTATGTCTATCCCCATGAGCATATCTATTTCAATAGTGTCGTGTTCTTTATTTAAGTAAAAGGACTCATCAAGCAGATTTACACCCTGTAATTTTAATTTATTAATTACATCTTTCATTCCGTGCATCGTGTAATTTATATTCATGCTTTCATCTACCAATAGCGGAACAAAAAACATTCTATTCTTTAATTTTATACCAGTAGACATTTGTTTAAATTTCTTAACTTGCCGTCCTAAATAACTATGTATCTCATGCTCTGATGAGAACAACTCATTATAATTTGGGGATAATGCTAGAGCAGCTTCTTTTGTTATAAAAGATCTTTGGCTGCCACAATCTATTAAGCACCTAACTTGTCTTTGCTTATGACCACATTTTAAATTTAGGGTCATAGTAGGTAACATATTACAAGTGTCCGTATTTTTCAAGGCGTAACACAAGTTTGTTTGAACAGTCTTTTGAGTAGGACACAAAGAAGTTACATGTTCTTTTTTTTTTTTACATGTGAGACACGGAAACTTTAAGAACCCCTTTTTCCATAGCATTCTAATTCATTGTGACCTGAACAAGAACATCTGGTGCACAAGGACAGTTCTAAAATTCTTGCTAGTTTAGCCTCAATTAGGATAAGGTTCATACTTTCCGAAGTAGTGTCCTTCCGAGGAACATAGCTTACACACGGACTTTTTTATAGCTTGTACTTTGAAATTTTGTACCGTTGGTACTTTATCTTTTGGGTTTATTTTAAAACTACGTTTAAAGTCATAGCTACTGAAATTTTTTTATCCTTAGCAATATTTTTATAGTTAAAGTCCGAGTTAGAGTTTTTAAAATATCCCTATAGTTATCAAATATTTGCTTTAAGTTGGGATAATTATTATTAACTTTATTAATTAATTCTTTAACAACTACTTTGGGAAGTTTAGTCATAATAATGTGACTAATTAGAATATTTCCAGAAGAACCCTCTTCCAAAAAATCAATTTCATATTGTTTTAGCTCATATAAGTAGGCCCTTATTTCTGATATATAATATTTAACATTCAAATATTCTGGACTATATTCCTCACCAGGTTTAGCTTTTAATATGTTTTTTAATGTTTCGTCGATAATATATGCTTTATCTAAAAACTCTTCTTTCAATAAATCTAAAGCAATTTTATAATTCGTATCGGTTATTGACAAATGTCTCATTTGTTTTAAGGCATAATCCTTCAAGTAACCGACCAAATAAGAGAGTTTAGCTGAGTCTGACAATTTCCTTCTAGAATCAATCACATTGTTAAATTGAATTAAAAAATTGTGAAAGGCGAACTTGTCCTTTTCATTTCTCGAAAAGATGCAATTCAAAAGAGGGGGTTTTCCCCTCACTTAAAGTTTCTTCAATAGACAACGTTGAAGGAGTCTTGTCATCTTTACTGGTTATATAGTCCTCGTATTTGTCTGTACTCACTAAGATAGAAACATTATATTCGGCTTGACTATCTAATTCATTATTCAAGGCTTATTCGTCTTTAATACTATAAGCAACCCTTTGTGAAAAGGTATTAATTACCTCATTCCAATAATTGATTTTGGACACTTCATCAATGGCTTTTAACTTTTTTTTACACAGGGAAGTATTCAGGGTAGAATTGTCATACATGGTCTCCAGGCTATTAAAGTACATTGTTACTTTTCTTTTATGTGTAGCCCGGTTTCGTTTAAAAGACAGTAATTTTTCTCGTATCATTTCAATATTCATATCCTCGGGTTTTTCTTCTCCCAGAAGGATTTTAAGAGTTCCCTCCATGGTGACGTCTTCCTTAATAGCCATTTATTTTAGTAGGTATGAATAAGTACCGAAATTTGAATACAAGTGCAATAAAATAATTTTGTTTTTAATCCACGCGGGTAGAGTTTTTGTACGTTTTGAGCGTCCCAAATTCACGTTTTATAAAACTCGAGTAAGTATGTTCCATAAAAGTTTTTTGAATATGTCATAGTATACCGTTAGTTTGGATCCAGAATAATAATTTCTCTCTTGTGGAGTATCCATCCTTGAGGTAACTTGAGGTAACATCACTTGGAGAAGGTTCATTCCTCGTTGGTTATCCATATTAAATGTTATGGACGCGAATACCACGATGTTAACTCTTTTGGAAATATGTTAGAATTTTTTTTTTTCTAACGCGCCTCTCTTTTCTTGGTTCCTTGTTATCCGAACAACTTGGTTAATTTTGAGAAAGAATAACACAATAAATTTCTTGTATTTAAAATAACGTATATTTACAAGTAAAGGTTGAAGTTTCCAAAACAGTTGTTCTGGAGGAGTTTCTGTTTGTTGCAGAAAAAGAGAGTAATTTCTGAGAAGTGCTCGCTGTTAATCTTTTTTTTTTTTTTTTTTTTATTGTTGAAAGCAACTCCAAGTAATAGTGGGTAATTTGCATAGTGGCTTTATGCAAATGACCTTACAGAGTTTGAGTACAAATAATTCTAACAGGTTTCTTTATTCTTCAATTGACCGATCGGTGATGTTAGGAATTCTACTTGGATCTACATGGTTTAATCTTCTCCCTTCGCTTCTAAGGGGCTCTCCCCTCCAACTGACTCTCTCTCTCTCTCTCTCTCTCTCTCTCTCTCTCTCTCATCAACTCTTGACTCATCTGACTGACTTCTAACTTCGAACCCTTAGATTCCTATATTGAGAAATCTCCTTTGTTCATTACGCTAGAAGTGTGGTTTTCAAACGTGACTAATTTTCACGTGGCTTTACATATGTTTGTCCAAACACACTTTTGGCAAACAAAAGAATCTTCAATTCTAATTCTAAACCTATTTTTAAACAATATATTTTAACTCGCATTGTGCATTCATTTAACTGACATATTTAATATCCAGATTTTTAAAAAGAATAGACAATCGACTCTTTTTCCGACATAAACAATATTTAACTATTTCTAATAGAATTAACAACGGGCTGAATTTCTAACATTCCATTTCTTAAACTCTAGCCTACAGGGTTCGATTCTAGCCTTATCCTAATATCATTTTCACTTATCTAGTATGTCTTCTTACTTACATGAGAAGGGGACAGCCCTTCCATGTAACAGATATAGAGCTAAGAATCAAAACAAAAAAAGAATATGCTGTTGTCATAGACCTACATATTACAACCTTAAAAACTTATTTTGGTAAAACAATTCAGATATTTTGTTAGTTTTTCATTATTTTAATTTTTTTCTATTTTCTATTTTTAACCCCTCAAAATGCCGCCCCCTGGTCGGTGCTACCCGGGACGGACTGCCCCTAGCGCCCCTTTCCTTTGCTACGCCACTGACTTTTGCTATGATAACTTCTAACGAATTAAGTATAATAATATCCTTTCGATGAACAGTTAATTTCTTTAGTTATATTTTTTGTTAAACTACATATAGGTTTGTATATGCATTCTTAAATATGAGTAAAGTATTGCACGTTTCTAAATTAAAAGGGCACTTGTACAGTTTAATCAAGACATTAACCAATGAAAATACCGAAAAAGGTTATATTGTACGTATCCGTTTTTGACTGAAAATCTCCGAAAAAAAACTTTCACTTAATTTGATCGAGTAGTTTTTTTTTGGTTTGTTGTTTTTTGTTTTGTTTTGTTTTTTTTTTTTACAGCGAAAAAGCGCGTTTTTATGACAGCACGTTGAAGGAAGCCATCTTGAATTTTTTAACACGCCACGGAGAGATAACTCAATTTAATTTGCCGACACCCCCTCCCCATCTTTAATACTAGGTTGTCTTCCTAAAAATCGAACCTTTTGCTCTGTATCAATTGCTTTTTCACTGTAAAAAAAAAACTACTCGATCAAATTAAGTGAAATTTTTTTTTCGGAGAACTTCATTTCATAACGGATACGCACAATATAAACTTTTTTCGATATTTTAATTTTTTTGTCTTGATTAAACTGTACAAGTACCATTAAAAGAAAATAATGGGCCGGGTTACGAGAGCAAATTTTCTTAAATATTGACTTAGTTTTAATTTTGATTTTAATTTGGGAACATCTTAAATGTGCTTGTATTTTCTCAAACGTAAAAACACACTTGTGGGGGGGTGATCTAGAGATGTTAGTCTTACTGGAAGTTGAAATAACTAAATATTTATTGTTTTATTATTACTACAAGCAGTGGAAGATGTTTCTAAACCAAAATTCAATATTAAAAAAACGATAATTTAAGGACTCGATTTTGGCATCGGAAAATAGGCTCAACTTTTTTACGATTCCGATACCTGAAAAAGATCGGATTCTGGTTAATCGTCTCAACACTGATATATATATATATATATATATATATATATATATATATATATATATATATATATATATATATATATATATATATATATATATAGTCTTGGAAGTTTTTAACCTTTAAAACTATACAAAAAAAGCTTATTTTTTATCATTCGTTAGAAAACCATTTAATCAGTAAATCATTCAATCACTCGCAATCACTGCATCAACTTGCTCTCTCGAATTCACTATAGTACCAGTAATAATTTATTTCTTAAGGGATCATCAGTTGTTTACCATGAAATACTGTTTCGGGGATTTAAACATATATATATATATATATATATATATATATATATATATATATATATGGGGGGGTTAAAATCAGACAAATAGTCAGGTGTGGATTTTGATGAAAATGTTTCTGGGGAAAGCATTGGATGCGAAATAGGCACACGCAGTGTTTCAGCCCATGTTGTTAACCACTTAGCCATCATCGCCTCCAAGAACGAAAATGTTTATTGTGAAAATTGTTGTGTGTGAAGGCTATATCAATGCTGTTCGTGGGATGGAGCTTTCAACCATAATTTATTTCATACTACGCACAATGCTTCTCGAAGAGTTTATTGTTTTAAATTAATGTTTCAAGTACAGTAGAACACCGGGATACGGTATTAAAAATTAGTTACAAAATACGGAACAGTATATTATACGCATGTGTATCATCATCATCATCATCATCATCATCATCATCATCATGTGCTGTCCTTCGTGTCCGAAGACGACTTCCTGTGAACCATCATTCTCCACTTGTCACGGTCGCGACTGAGAGTCTGCCAGCTTCCAGTAGGGATCAACCTGTCCTTTAGATTTCGTTTGACGGTGTCACGAAACCTGAGCTTAGGTCTGCCTATGCCTCGTACTCCATCCTCCAGTTGTGAAAACAGTATCTGTTTTGGTAGTCGGGAGTTCTCCATTCTGTTTACGTGCCCGGCCCATCTCAGGTTTTTCCGGATAAGCAGGTCATACATGCTTGGGAGGTTGGCTTGTGATAGGATCTCCCTGTTGCTGACAAAGTCATACCACTTGACATTTGAAATCTGCCGGAAGTGTCTCATCATATAGGTGTTGAGCTTGCGGGCTACCAGTTTGTATACTGGCCAAGTTTCTGCACCATATAAGAGTGAGGAGAGGACGATGGCGCGGTACACCAAGCATTTAGTTCTGAAAGTCAGGTCTTTATTTTGCCAGACCTTCTGTTTGTGTTTTCCATACATTCTTGTAGAAATCTCCTCGTCTATTTTGTTGTTGTTCATGACCGTGGTCCCTAGGTATTTGAATTTGCTGAAATTGTAAAGCTCCTGGTCTTGGGTGGCTTGTTGCTGGTGATCCAGGGGATTGTTGGTACATCATTTCGGTTTTCTTGATGCGAAACACAACTGACAGGTAGAGTGAGAAGAGGGTTGGAGCGAGGACGCAGCCCTATCTGACACCATTCTGCATGTATCGGGGAGCTCGCCCTTCAGCTTAACTGTGGCTTTCATATCTGAATGAAGGGCTCTGACAAGGCTGGTGAAGTGTGCAGGAAAGCCAAGCTTCAGCAAGACTTCCCAAAGAGTGCTTCGATCCACCGTGTTGAAAGCCTTCATAAAATCCACAAAGATCATGTACAGCCCCATATTTTGCTCCACACACTTTTCCTGGATCTGTTTGAGTGAGAAGATCATATCCGCTGTGCCTCTGTTTGCACATAATCCACATTGTGCCTCAGGTAGCAAGGTTTCAGCGTTTAGGAGAACACGAGCGAACACTTTCCCAGGGACTGAGAGCAGTGATATACCCTTGTAGTTACCGCACATCCTGCGATCTCCCTTTTTGAATATGGTCACTAGCTGTGCGTCTTTCCAATCTTGAGAGACAGTTGAAGTGGTCCAGGCACTCTGTATGATTGTGCAGAGAGTTCTAAGTAGTTTTTGTTCTCCTCGCTTGATGAACTCAGGGTATATACAGTCAGACCCAGCTGATTTGCCATCCTGTAACATCAGCACTGCTTTGCATATTTCATCTGAGTCAGGGCATCTGTCCATCCAGTGCTGTGTCGGGAACTGCTCCAGGTTGATTATTGCTCGTTCGTCAATGTCTGGCGTCTCGTTTAGCAATGTTTTGAAATGCTCAGTCCATCGTTTTAGAAGCTCGCATTTGTCAGTAAGGAGAGTGGAATTGTCGCTTGCAAGTAGTTGATCGGGATGGCTCACATTTGGGCCCCAGACTGCTCCCATACTCCCATAGAACCCCTTCATGTCATTGGTGTCAGCCAGAATCTGTAGTTCAGCAGCCTTAGCCATCCACCAACTGTTCTTAAGTTCCCTGCATCTGCTCTGGAGCTTGCTATTTGCCTTAGGTACTTTGCTTTGATGGATCTAGAGTTCCTGAACAACATTGAACTTCTTGCAGCGTTTCTCTGGTTGATGAGTTGCTTGATTTCTTCGCAGTTCTCATCGAACCAGTTCTCATGGCGTTTCCCGATCAGGCCGAGGCACTCTTTGGATGTTTCATAAACAGTTTCTTTGAAGGACAGCCAATCTGAGTGTACATTTCCGGTTGGTTCAGCATGTCTCTCATTGAGAGCATTCACCAGCTCTTCTCTTACATTTTGACGTTTCAAGCCGTTGACATCCAGCTTCTTAGGGGGGTGGTTCTTTATCTTTATTTTGTGTCTCAGTTTGAATCTTGCTTGTGTCTGGATCATAATATGGTCAGTGTTGCAGTTTGCTCCCTTCATTGCTCTCGTGTCCAGAATATCTGGGAGGTCACGTTGACGAGTGATGACGAAGTCAATGGGGTGCCAATGTTTACTTCTAGGGTGCATCCAGGAGTTCCTGTGAACAGGTTTGTGTTTAAAGAAGGTGATATAATCCTGTCCTACCCTGGCGTTAAAGTCTCCCATGAGTATGATCTTATCCGGTTTCGGTACGGATGCAAGTGTACTGCCTAGCTGAGGGTAGAATATATCAACAGTTTCCTGAAAGGTTGTCATAGTCGGAGCATATATAGCTATCAGGGTACACCAACGGTCTTCTGATAAAGGTAGCCTGCGTGTCATCAGCCTGTCATTTATTGTATGGGACACTTCTATCAGTTTTGTCACTAGCTCGTTTTTGATGACTAGTCCGACACCGGACTCGCTTCTGTCACTAGAGGCCTTGCCACTCCAGTAAATGGTGTAGCCGGACTCTCTAATGGAGCCGCTCTCTTTGAACCTGACTTCACTCAGGGCAGCAATATCGATGTCATATTTTTCTAATTCGCACGATATAATCGTACTTCTTTCTGGTTTTGCCGAATCAGACCTGTCAAGCATCGTTCGTATGTTCGACGATGCAAACTTGAAGTTGGGTGTATTGTGGACCTTATTAGCTAGTATGAGTTCTTTTTCTGTTTTCGTTTCATGGTTTGTAAGGAATTTGCTGACAAGATAGTTTAAGGATGAAATGGGTTTTGTCAGTTGCCATTTCACCCATCTCCTCCAATGGGGTACGCCAGACTGGCAAGGATTGCCCAAGACGAGTCGGCAGCTCATTGGTCGCAGTGACTAGCCAGAATGAGTGTTATCAACTTTCTCAAACTGCCTTAATAGAGCGTCACAGTTTCTGGTTTTTCTGTCTGTGTTGAGCTTCCCATAGATCCCTGCCCTGTTTGTCTGAAGTTCAGTTTCCAGTGGCATCCGGTGGAGGCCCGCACAGAGTCTTGATTGACAGCTACACTTCCGTACATCTGTCAAGCCCTTGGGTGATCGGTTCCGCAGTGGTGGTTGATGGCAGACCAAGAGATGCACTGGATCGCATTATGGAACTGATCGCGCGCGCACACACACACACACACACACACACGTATATACACACACGCATATGTATATGTGTATACCCGCAAGCACCTATATTCATAAACACACAGAAAAGCACATCCGTATCCATGCACCAACCAGCACACGCCTATGTACAAATATATACATAAACACATATACACATCTTAAAAGCCTCCATGAACCCGCATAGGTGCACAGATGCACCTGTATACTTACAAACACCCACCCAACAACATATACATCCACAGATCCAGGGAAACTTCCTATTATAAACATTTAGTTATAAACAATCACACCACCCATGCAACCGGTGCTTATAGGCACACACACACAGACACATACACGCACGCCCACACACACACATATATATATATGCATGATGCTAGTTGGCCGTTGACCCCCCCAAAAAGGAGGGTTCGTACGCCCTTTGAAAGGTCTTGTTTTTAATCCTTCTGGGAGACTAGCCACCCTCCTCACCAGACAGGCTGGTGGGGGAACCGGTTTAGTCGCCGGTAACCCGACCATGCGACAGGTAGTACTAGGTTACATGGTACCAGTAGCATATGATATAACTTGACGTCCGCATGTATATAATAAAATAACATTAAAAATAACATTGTAAGGTGGGACAAATACCGTAACCAGGTATCGGAAAAACATCGTATTTCACATCGTAACCTGAAAATAAAACGTATCCTAGGGGCACCGTATCCCGGGGTTCTACTATATTTTATATAGCGAACTTTGATTGTTGATTGGACATATATTACCATGAAATTCCGAAATTTGAAAGAAGTATTAAAACCTTTTAAGCTTCCTGAAGGGTAGTAAATTATCATCAGGAGTAAAGGTTAAAAGCAATAATCAAGTATAGTGGTTTATTTTTTTATATTCTTTTTATCACACAAATAAATCATATTGCTACTTACATATAAGGAGCTTCTATTGGAGATTACGTCTAATGAGCAACCATGGGAAGTTGAGCAGCAAGATGGCTGTTCATAATACATTTAAACTTCTGTAGGTTAGTACAGTCAGCGGAATAAAAGAATCGGTCAGGGAAGTCGGAGACTTCTCGGTATTTAGTGGTCTCAATAGTGAAGGGTGGGACTTTATCGCTTGTCGTGTTAGTCGGGAGCACGTACGTCGATGGGAGATTATAAATGCTAAAAGTTCATCAGAGCACATGTACATATGTGCTCTGTCTAAAGCTACATGTAACATTTCGTACGCAACACTGTCGAATCTAAGAATTTAAATTATTTAATAAATTGAAAAAAAAAATAGTTGATAAACACAACAAACGCAATAAAAAAAAAATAACTAAACTACGTGAAAATTTCCCAAGGAAAAAAAAAATTGCAGAACAAATTTCAGATAAAGAAAAAAACAGGAAAAAAAACTTTTTAATCAATAACAAAAATGGCGACCAAGAACACCTGCGTGAAATCAATGTTTGTATACGATTTATTTTTTTTTAAACCCAATTAGATAATACGAAGTCGTCATTTTTCCTTTTAATTTTTTAGCTGATTTCTAGTTTTCTGAAACAGCTCATATCTTAATTAACGAAGGAGGAGTATTTCTTCATCAATATTTCTTTTTACTTTACCTCAAGATAACGTAGTTCGTAAAGCAGACATTTTGTTTCTTGGAAGCTTTGGCGCGAATCGTACCGTTATTTCTGCCAATCTGATAAGATTTAAAAAAAAACAACAACAAAAAAAACAGAAAGGTTTTGATCACGACTCTTGTCGAACCAAATTCTCACACTTTTACAAACGGCCGGCAACCGGAAAAGGAGGTTAACGAGGACTGGTATTAGAAAGATACGTCCATTTAGTCTATGAGTTTAGTAATGAAAAAGATGAGTCTTTCTTTTTCTCTGGCACTATTAATACTAGCAAGGAAACCCGACATTGACCGGGGTTGAATGACGATCAACGAATGTTTCACACATCCATATTTTATTGCAATTGAAATCAGCGAAATCGCCTATAATTCAATCAAATCGACTGATTGCTTGCTCTAGCTGGGGGCCCATCACGGTGCAGTGAGGGGAGCTTCAGATACCTTCCCGCAGTAGCTTAGTCCACAATACCACAATACATTAGAGTGTATATTGCACAATAGAGGACCTACTGTGGATTTTATTTTTAATATATATATATATATATATATATATATATATATATATATGACTTTATTTAATCACATAAATTAATATACGAAAGTATAAATTTATACGTAAACTTTAAGTATTTACTTCAACGGTGCTCAATACGTAGGTAGAGCTAGGTAGTTATACATAATATTCCGCGTTTCATCCACGCTAGGATTCATCAAACCTACGCGTTATAAAAATATTTTAAAATAAAAAATGATAAAAAGCTGAAAACCCCACAATCGTAACAAAACATAAAATATATTTACAGGTAAATAAACTTTGTTCGTACTACTACTACAAGCTTTGAAAATGGTGAAAGGGAGATAATAACTACTCACGTCAAATCAAATTAAAAATAATAAAATATAGTGTTTTGGTCAATGGGAAAATATACAGAAATCTTTGTATTCACCGAAATTCGAGTTTCTTTAAGTGATATACTGGTTGGCTGTTAAGTAGTTTCTTTTGGCTGGATTTTCTTCCGGAGTTCTTAATAACAAGTAGTAACTTCAAATTGACAACTTTTTTTTAACAAATTCACACGACTTCTAGCTTCTTCGTCCTTATATATTTCTGCGTGGAGTTTTCTTGTAGATACATTCGAGTTTCGGGAGCGTATTTCTATGTTGGAGGGCGTCATGAATAATGTTATTTTTCGTTGATGAAGCGTTCGTTACAACTTTAGTTCCACAAAGTGTGTAGATTGTTGTGCAAATAGATTGAAAAGATGTGTTGCGAAATTCTCACGTGATGTGTCAGATTGCTCTTTTTCTCAACGCAGTTTCTAAAAAAAATTTCGTATGAATATGTTGCTCATTGTAATCGAAATTTGTTCATTCTAAACAATTTGATCGCATTTTATGTATATATCTACTTATACATAAAAAGGCACTTTGTTTTTGTGTATGAGAGAGAGTTTGGGTTCTAAAAACACTAGGTCGGTGTCTTTTTTTATTTCACACAAAAGTAGTTTATGTGTCTGGGCATATTCTTACATAGGTTTTGTATCCGAATACCAGTGGTACGTATCCAAAATCGATTTTTGAAAAAAATCCGATTAAAAATGGAACAGTCCGATTTTGATCAAAGTTAACACTCTTATACAGCTTAACATCACAATTCCATTTAAGAAGTCTTGTCACCGCATAAGTAGAAGTGCCCGGCGCATAAATTTAAAACCCGGTTGATCCATGATACATGACTTTTACTTTTTAAACTTTAATTCAAACCATTATATAGAATAATTTTATAAAATCAATAGTAGGTTCTTTGCGGTGCAATGTAGACTACTACTGCAGAGAGAAACGTGAAACTTCTCGATGCACTGTGGTGGGTTCCCGAATAAAGCAGGCAATCAATTAATTAGATTGAAAAATGGGCGATTTCGCCGATTTCGATAACAATAAACGTACTGGGAGTGTGGAACATTCGTTGATCCTTATTCAATCCCGGACCATGTCGGTTGGTTGGTTGTTTTTGTTTTACGGCATATCAACCCTTTTCGGGTTATTTAATGCCGAATCCAAAGATTTAGAAGAATTTTTTTTTTTAATAGAATATATTTGTTGTTTTCACGTCAGTTTCTATTCAACCCATAGTTGGGACCCTGACAGGTACTACCACTCCGGGTCAGAGTGTACCTGGTAGCAATGGTAATTAAAGGGTGGCTCCACACTCCCCAAAGCCCACAAGCTGGGGCCTCACCACTGGATATAGTTTAAGGTCATATCCAGGACCCCCATTGAGGGACTTTTACACTCGGGGGGGGGGGCAATCGGCGTATTCTAATGCCCCACCGACAGGGCCGGGATCATGTCGGGTCTCCTTATATATATATATATATATATATATATATATATATATGTGTGTGTGTGTGTGTGTGTGTGTGTGTGTGTGTGTGTGTGTGTGTGTGTGTTGGAAATCTTTTACATAGTGAATTCTAAAGAAGAAATTTAGAATAAAAGGCTAGATGCTATACAGGGATGTCTTCACAGGAATAGGTTTCTGCTATCACGCCTTAAATGTAACTGATGTATAATTTTTTATAACAATAAGGATCCTCGGATACAAGATCAAATTTTAATGTAGAGTTAAATAGCTTGGAAGGATGTAGTTTAAACGATGGATCCAAATCTAGTAAGCAAATATAGTTTCTATTATTCTAAACTAGTTAAGAAATATAGATAAAGTATAAAGCTCAACAAAGACTGGAAACATTGTTCCATAACTGCGAGCATTTTTTAGTATTTATTTGTAGTAGTATTGATGGTGAAATAAGTGGTGCCGTTTCCATATCAATAAAACAACTTAAAAATAAACTAGCAATTATTTAAACAATTAAATTAGCAATTAGTGGATTGGAAATTAATTGATGTTGTTCTCTGACAACTAAAGCTTGTAGAATCCTTGCTGATTAATTTACTCTTGTTCAAAATGTTTTTATCCAAAAATGCTAGGGTAGACACCTTTTCATCAGAGTGAAGCACACTTGTAGCTATTGGGTGATTTTGTTGTCAGTATAATTATTAGAGAATATATATATATATATATATATATATATATATATATATTATTTCATTTAGGTACCAAAGAACACAATACACGAATTGTAATTTTGGTTTTGGAGCCATGAGTAACCCCAGTAGATTATGGATGGATAGCAGATGTAGGTTAAACCCATGGGTAAATAATCAGTTTTAAGATTAAAAATATACTTTAAATTCTTAATTTGTTAAATAAGCTATTATAGCCTTTTCTGTATCTGTTTACTTAAATTAATTAATAAATCATAGACGCTTTTTAGTATTTACTAGACATGAAATATCAAACAGTCCCAGTTGTCTCCCTTTAACTGTTATAAGTACTTAATTCGACCTTTGTTCCACATAATTTTTTTAATAATTAACAACGTGATGGATTATCTCCCTTCGTAGTTAGTTTTTTCACAACTATCGTGAACCATATTATAATCTAATGAACGAAAGTGGATAATAAAATATTAAATAATAAAAATAGAATAGGATTCTTAACTCGGAATGTTGTATGATGATTAATAAATATAAGGTAATGTCATTCTTTATTTTCCTATTTAATAAGATATAAACCCTAAACTGCTCTTAAATCTAAGTAATAAGATAATCGATATTTTGTAAACATTGAAGCCACCAATGGGCGAATACGAAACTAAAAAATAACCGTAACGTTATAGCAAGGTTGCTCTGACCATATTATAAATATACAAATGAAATTCGATTTTTTTTTAATTAATTATGTGAAATAAAGAAATATAGAAATCTAATTTAGCAATTCAATGAATAGTATTATTGAATGGCTACGGGTTTTTGAGTAAGCCTCTTATGACGGGTTTTTAAATAAGGATACGAAAATTAGGTCATGGCCAATGACACAAAAGAACCGGACACTGTGGTCATGGCCAATAACACAAAAGAGCCGGACACTGTGGCTATGGCCAATGACACAATAAAACCGGACACTGTGGCCATGGCCAATGACACAAAAGAACCGTACACTGTGGCCATGGCCAATGACACAAAAGAACCGGACACTCTGGTCATGGGCAATGACACAAAAGAACCGGACACTGTTGCCATGGCCAATGACACAAAAGAACCGGACACTGTGGTCATGGCCAATGACACAAAAGAACCGGACACTGTGGTCATGGCCAATGACACAAAAGAACCGGACACTGTGGCCATGACCAATGACACAAAAGAACCGGACACTGTGGTCATGGTCAATGACACAAAAGAACCGAACATTGCGGCCATGGCCAATGACACAAAAAAATGGTCAATGACACAAAAGAACCGGACACTGTGGCTATGGCCAATGACACAAAAGAACCGAACATTGTGGCCATGGCCAATGACACAAAAAAAAATGGTCAATGACACAAAAGAACCGGACACTGTGGCTATGGCCAATGACACAAAAGAACCGAACATTGTGGCCATGGCCAATGACACAAAAAAAAATGGTCAATGACACAAAAGAACCGGACACTGTGGCTATGGCCAATGACACAAAAGAACCGAACATTGTGGCCATGGCCAATGACATAAAAAAAAACGGACACTGTGGCCATGGCCATGGCCAATGACACAAAAGTACCGGACACTGTGGCCATGGCCAATGACACAAAAGAACCAGACACTGTGGCCATGGCCAAAGACACAAAAGAACCGAATACTGTGGCCATGGCCAATTACGCAAGAGTACAGGAGTACGTTTTGCTCGAATCTTCACCGACACATAATCGATTTTCTTCACGTGTTATGTGTTTTTACCGGAACTCACCACAAGTATAAAAATAATCAAATCTTTTTTTTATGTCTTAGCAAACTTAAATTATTTAGGAAAAGAAGGGAATATCTTCATATATACATTTGTTCTTTACAAATTAATGACATATGATATTATAGGTATTTGAAGGCAGCTAATCCACGTTTTAATTGAATCGTGGATTGTGAATTAATTACAGAATACGTGCTTTAAAAAGTTAAACAAATAAATAAATAAATCATTGGCAAAAACAAAATTTAATAAATTGTTTAACATTTTATCTTGTTCGTGTGAACTGCCAATTGCAAGTTGTTACAACAAAAATGTTAAATGCGTTAAAGAAAACTATTAGACAAAGCACATCGTCTGTACCAGTCCTATCAAAGAGAAGGAAAGTTTATTTTTATTTTCTTTTGTTTTTAGTTTTTTATTAATATGTCACACACGTCTTAAATTAAGTGAATTTCCTACTTAAATTTTAAGTAAATGAGATAAAAACTCTTACAATTTTTATTTGAAACTAACAGTTCATCCTAGCTTTGCTCGGGCCCTATGTACTGTTCATAACTTTATATATATATATATATATATATATATATATATATATATATATATATATATTAATCCTTCAGGGAGACTAGCTGCCCTCCTCACCAAACAAGTCTGGTGGATGAACCAGTTTAGTCGCCGGTGACTCGACCATGAGGCAGGAAGTACTGGGTTACATGTTACCAGTAGCATATGACCGGACCTGATACACAACGCGAATAAACTCTTTTTCAGGATCAACTGCCAACTAGCACCGTGTGTGTTTGTGTGTGTGTGTGTTACGGTGGAAAGGGCTCCCGTAAGCCGTGGTGAAGGCAACCTTTCTAGGAGAGGCAAATCTTTGATTTAAAAAAGCATAAAGCGGGAGACGAGTACCCGCATTAAGCTGGTCTGCAGTTTCACTTGTTGCTGGCTATCTTGCTCTTGCTTGTTGCTGGATCTAAACATTTTGAACCGAGAGAGAGACTTAGCTGTCGTAAAAAGCTAAGACTCTGTAACATCATCTGTGTATAGATACTCCCTCGGGCATTTGTCTATTAAAATGGTCCTGTGGCGATGGAAGTCACTTTTGGGCACGGACTTTAAGAGTCTGAGGGAGTGGCACTCGTCTGAAAAACGTTGCAATCATCATATATATATATATATATATATATATATATATATATATATATATATATTAAAAAGTTTGACCCTTGTCCAAGTAACCTACATCTAAAATTTCAAGTGTTTAGACCCAAAATTGGCGGAGGAGTTTGGGAGAGTCTGAAAAGGTCAACTCTTTCAGCTTTGACTTCTTGGCAACCAAATTTTCCCAAAAAAAAAACTGATTAAAAAGCTTGTTACATGTCTGAATACCCTTTATGTAAATTTTAAAATGTTTAAACCCAAAATTGGCTGAATAGTTTGCTAAAGACCGCAAAGGTCAAATCTTTTTAACTTTGACACCTTGGTGCCAAATTTACGGTCAGAAACCGATTAAAAATCTTTCCCTATGTTTGAATACACTTGATGTAAAATTTCAAATGTTTAGACCAAATATTGGCTGGGAGGTCAATATTTTTAAAATTTTGACCTCTTAACATTTATTGTTTTGGACTCAAATTAAGTTAAAACGTTTGATCCATGTCCAAGAAACCTACATCTAAAATTTCAAGTGTTTAGACCCAAAATTGGCGGAGGAGTTTGGTAGAGTTTTAGAAATTTCTGACTGAAAATCGATTACAAAGATTTCCCCAAATCTCAATACCACTGTAAAATCTCGAGTCTGTAGACTGAAAATTGACAGAGTAATTTGGTAGAGAACTTTACACATACAGAGACACACAGAGACAATTTCACTTTTATAGATATATAGATAAGATAAGAGTGGATTAGAATTAATATTTGTCAAATTGTACAATGTAGGTTTCTCTGGAAAAACGAGACTATTTGAAGGACCAAAGTAATAAAGTAGGACTCGAAAGCTATTTTCAACTTGGACCAGTCGATAAAGCTGCTGTGGCAAGATCTGAAAGTTAAAAAAGGCAATTTGATTCATCCTCTACTGTTTCAACATTCTATTACCAAAATATCGTTCCTCCGCAATCAGAAAATAATGATAAAACCGATGAAATCTTTAAGCTAGAAAAGACTAAGTATATCTACAGGCTGATTAAAATCCATCGCAATTTTACTAATTATGCAAGTCTTGACAATGCTTTACCTATTAGATCTGCTGTCTATGGCTCTTCTAAAATTACATATTGATTTCAAAAATATTTTCTTAGATACGAAATTGACAAGTAAAACCAAAAGAACAAAAAAAAAAGTAATACCAATCAAAATTATAATTAAAAAATTAGAAACCTTGTCTTTATTGATGTTGATGGAAAACTTGATAAAGACACTTTCTTTTACAAGGAAATCGTGGATGAAAAGAGAGAATATAAATCGAAGGAAAATTAAGGGGCAAGAACACCATTTGACATTCACGAAGGAGATGGGATATAGTACTAAGATAGAGTATCTCTACTGTTGATGTTCAGATTACGTTACCAATGTTTTAGAACAGTATAAGAGTGTATATACGCTGAAGGCTGTGCTTTTAAATAACACAATCATATATTCTGGATGTAAACCAGGACTGGTTACATATTTAAAAGATTTGCTAAATAGAATAATGTAATAGAGCGCGAACGCGCGTACGTAAATGCATACGAAATGCGAAATGACATCACAGTAAGAAAAAAAAGACTATAAAAAGGAGAGAGAATGCGTTCACGTAAGCGACGTCACAGCCGTAACGAGAAGTCACGCGTGGCGGGAGAGCGATGGAAATAAATACTGTTATTGCACGAAAAAAAGTGAGTTCGAGTTATTCTTTGGTACTTTTGCGACATAGGCTGCATACGTGTGGGTCCTATGTGTAAAAGTGTACTCAATGCGATATTACTGCACCAGAACGAGCTTTCTTTTATGGCATCAATTAGATCCATCGATAGAAATGCACGAACCCTACTCCATGACGCGAACGGAAGTCTAAAGCGTTCAAATTTAACGTAGTCAATCAAAAACAAAAGATGACGCAGAAATCCGACCCCTCCCTGTAAAAAAGTTCCCAGTTGAGGGCGAATTAATTAATGTTTCGGGACAAATTTTCGATATTTGTCGTCCAAAGGGTCGAGCTTTAAAACGCTATCGCTTTCGTGAAAATTTCTCGCATCTGTCGAAAGTTTTAGGCATACATACATACATACATACATACATGCATACATGCATACATACATACATACATACATACAGAAATGTTGTTTTAGGCATACATGATGATAGTAACGTCTTGTCAGACGAGTGCCATTCTCTCAGACACTTAAAGTTCATGAACCCAAAAATGATTTCCATCGCCACAGGATCATTTTGATAGACAAATGCCTGAGGGAGTATCTATACACAGATGATGTTACAGAGTCTTAGCTTTGTACGACATCTAAGTCTCTCCTTCGGTTCAAAATGTTGAGATTCAGCAACAAGCAAAGCAAGATAGCCAGCAACAAGTTAAACTGCAGATCAGCTTAATGCGAGTACTGGTCTCTCGCTTTATGGTTTTTTAAATCAGAGATTTGCTTCTCCTAGAAAGTTTGCCTTCACCACGGCTAACGGGAGCCCTCTCCACCCCAACACACACATACATACACACAAACACACACGGTGCTAGTTGGCCGTTGATCCCGAAAAAGGGTTCATTCGCCCTTTGTAAAGTCTTGTTTTTGATCCTTCAGGGAGGCTAGCCACCCTCCTCACCAAACAAGTCTGGTGGGGGAACCAGTTTAGTCGCCGGTGACCCGACCATGAGACAGATAGTACTGGGTTACATGGTACCAGTAGCATATAACATGACCTGACATAAGGCATACATACATACATACATACATACATACATACATACATATATATAGAAACGTTGTCCGGGAGTTTGGGGGGAGGAGAGTTGTAGTAGGTAGGCAAGCTCGAACCCGTGACGGTGGAAAAGAAAGTGGAGATGTATGTAAGAGTGTGCGTTAAGCAAAAAAAAAAGTAGAAAAAGGAAAATTGCAAGCGCAAAAAGTGGTAGTAGGCAGGCAGGCTCAGACCGTGCCGCGAAGGGGGAAAAGAAAGTGAAAAAGAAAACGTGACGTCTTTCGCCAAAACGGAAGTAACGTAGGTTTGATTTAAGCCTGGACAATCGAAAAGAGACGATGACTATCGAAAATATCGGTGAAAAATGCGACCCCTCCCTGTAGAAAAGTGCCCAGTTGAGGGTGAAGTAATTAGTGTTTTTGGCCAATTGTTCGATATTTGTCGTCCGATGGGTCGAGCTTTAAAACGATATGGAGCTCGTGAAAATCCATTACCTCTGTCAAATGTTTTTGCGAGATATACAAACATACATTTAAATAGACAAGTAAGATTTATATTATAGAAGATGGCTTACTCTGGCCATTAGATTAATGTGTTTATGGACCCGGAAAATTAATCCCTCAGAACTAACCAATGAAATGCACCTGGCTTGAAATTGAGATAACAAATTTCATAACCAGGAACTATATTTTATAAATTATCCTGCAAATAAAAAAATCTATCCTCCAGAAATTCAAGGAATTTCATTAAAAATATTTAATGAAATGCTTGTGCTCTCGTCATAGAATATGTAGTTCTCGATGTTAGAATCAGATAAAATGTGAGTGAGAAGCTGTAAATAAGATTTTAGCCATTAAGTAAACATTTATTCATATCAAGCTGATCAAATTGTATACATCGGTTTATACGTTCATTTTAAATTTGTATTTTAATTTCATAAGAAAAGTAAAAGTTTTGTTTATTTGTTTAAATCAGTTAAATAAAAACAATTTTCAAGAATAAATCTTGTAGCTTCACATTGGACACATTGGATAGAGCTTTCCCAAAGTAGAGTTTCGGAGCTAGCATTTACTGAAGGGTTATCTGATAGTGAACTTCGAGAATTATTGATGACTGACAAAAAGCAAGAGTTACCCGAAAGGGCCGTAAAATTAACAGATCGACTGGAAACAAGACATTGTTATCGCTAATGTAAATTACTACGGAGTCTTCAGTTAATTCCGATTTTAATACAGCATTTAAAATGGCTTTTAGATATAGTGCTTCCTGAGCAAAATGTGAGTCCACAACAAATTTAGCTTCACAAGTAAAAATTGCCACGATCTTCTGCATTTTAGATTTCCATTAAATAATTGACACATATTTTTTTTTTGATACCTTGAAATATCCAGGTATACTTTTTCGATCTTCATGGTTTCCCCAATCTGAATCTGAAGACCCTTCCCATTTTAGGGGATATATAAATTTCCTAAACATAAAAGAATGTTCCTTAGTCGCTTTTAGATAACGAAGGGCTTGTTTAGACCTGTTTGAACCCTTCATATTTTCGTGATAGTTTTATTGCTATGTAACATATATCTGGCCTTGTGGTCGCCATTAAATATATAAGACTCCATGTTATCTATCTATATAGTTTATCGTTAGTTATTCAGATTCTGGGTTCATATGTTTATTTATATCATTTTTGACCGGTGTAGCGCGTTCCTTGCAGTCTTGTATTCCAAACTTTAATAGGTTGGTTGGTTGGTTGGTTTTGTTTTACGGCATATCAACCCTTTTCGGGTTATTTAATGCCGAATCCAAAGATTTTGAAGAAAAAAATTTTTAATAGAATATATTTGTTGTTTTCGCGTCGGTTTCTATTTAACCCATAGTTGGAACCCTAACAGGTACTACCACTCCGGGTCAGAGTGGACCTGGGAGCAATGGTAATTAAAGGGTGGCTCCACACTCCCCAAAGCCCACAAGCTGGGGCCTCACCACTAGATATAGTTTAAGGTCATATCCAGGACCCCCATTGAAGGACTTTTACCCTCTGTAGGGGGGCAGTCAGCGTATTCTAATGCCCCACCGACAGGGCCAAACTTTAATAGGATGTGGTCAACATATCGCGATTGATTCATCTTAATTCTTCTTTTATGAGTAAATTGTATGCACAGAAATCATAATATCTGACCAAGATTCAGCCATTTTGAAATTTTATTTAATTCATTCTTAACATCTATTAATATTGCTTCACAATTGGATGCGATTAAAACGTCATCGACTCAGTAATTTATTGCTTACAGTTTGGGTATACAAACATGGATTAACTGTGTATTGTTTGAATTGTTGTTCAATCAAATAATCATAAAATATTTTATTTCAATTTCTTCCACTTTGTTTTACAGTGATTTGTTAAGTCTCCACGCCCAATTTTTATTTTGCATTTTAAATCCCTCTGGAGAAGTAATATGAATTTCACAGTCTATCGGGGCATTTAAACAAGCATTTTTACGTCCATTTGATGAATGCTAAGGTTATACTGCGATGCGATTTGCAATAAAATTCTGATTGTCGTTAAATTTATGATCGGTGAAAGGTCAGGAAATATTCCATGCCATAAATTTGGGAAAATCCCTTGGCAATAAATCTTGCCTTAAACTGTTCAATGCCTAACGCTGTAGTATTTTTTTTATTTTATTTATTTATTTATTTTTTTTTTTTTTTTGTAAAGAGTTATCTGGAATGAAATTACATTTTCATACTTTGGTTAGGGACACTACCGAATAGATTTTATATTCTTTTAATGCGTCTATTTCAATTTTCATTGCCATTTCAAGTCACAATGCATCTGTGATAGGATTTTAGTCGCCTTTTTGTTTGGCATCTTGTTTTTGTACTTCGTCATTTTTTCTTGTGTACAAACGCTAGTTTGTCAAGTTTAAAAAAGTTTTTATTTTCATTTCGTCAACCACGTTCGGCAATATATATTTGGAATATTGTAGTGTCCAAGAATTGTATGCCAAGTTTGCAAATCATGGGAGGCGGTTTTTGATGGGACTACATGTTTTAAATATTATAATCTTCCATTTCCTTTAATATCGAATCCAGTTCCATTTGGGTATACCCATTTTGACTTATTGAGGCTAAAGTTTATATTTACGCCTTGTTTCATGTTATCTTGTATAGAAATTATATTTTTTTAAACTTCAGATTAAAATAGCGTCTACCTTTTACTAAATGGATTATGGAGATTTTAGCATTGGCTCTCTTCAAAATGATATCGTTTATTCGCCTGTCGTCGACTAGCTCTAAGAAAATCAGGTTTAAAACTGGAATCAAAATTGATCAAATCTGATTCATTTGTAAGTACATACGCTGTTGTCCCACAATCAACAAGAAAGTTGTTAGTTTGAAGTGTCAAACGTACATGAAAATGAAAATATATTTTTCTAATGGAGCTCTCCACATTTTTATGGGAGTCTTCTTAGAAAATTTTATATCTACATTGGAAAGTTTTATGATTGGGTCGCCCACAACAATCATAGCAAATAATATAATCTTTTTACTTAGGAAAAAAAATTCTTCGAAAAATTGAGGTTTTATTCGGGATAAAAAGTACAATTTGATTTTGTTGGCTTTTGGTAGACATTTTTTAATTGTATGATGCTTGTAGATTCCTTATTTTCCTTTTTTGGGGGGGAGGGACGGAGTTCCTCATAACTTCTTAGTGTTACTTTGAATTAACCAAAAGTCCTGTTTTTTACTTTACTGGATTATCTCGGTTATAAACGGATTAATGTCACCCGACAATTATTTGAGACCCATGGAGATCTACAGACTATCGCTAATAACTTTCCCAGACATTTTTAATGAATTTGTTGTTTTGGCCCTCATAATATAATCTATAATCGTCTCGGCTTTCGTACGTTTTAGAGGCGTCAGTTCTGTATATAAAAAGATAATCTTGGATTTTCCTTTAGATAAATAATGTTCTCTTAATATGTTCAATGCTTTGCAACCATCATCTAAGGTTTCTCGCACTATCAAAGATAAACTTCTGTTATCGAAGCATTGCATCAATTCCACTCTTTTCAATAAATTCGGCATCATTTCGATTTTCTGGTTGTGTCTGATTAACTGTAAGTTTTTGAATTCGTAAATAATCCAAAAATTTCACCTGCCACAATTCGTCTTCCTGTTTCGATCTATCAAAGTAAAATGTTTAATTGAAAGTCATGTTTAATTTTAGAAGAGTTTCCGATGAGTAGCTAATCTGTATAAGTCGTGAGACGAAAAATAGAGTTCCTTCTCGCGTGAAGACGAAAAAGTATGTGCAGAATTCTAAAAGATCTGGTACATTTTATGGAATGATTCCGGTTTCTGCTTGTTTCTTAGCAGAGCGTGATTTGATTTACCAGTTCCTATCACCCCTGTTTATAAATAGAACCTTCCAATTTTCTGTAATCATACTTTATTTTATTATATCAAAATATTGCAACAACCTTTCTTTCCAAACAATAATAAAAGTTTTCTTTTTTTCTTTTTCATTGAAAACAGAAAAATTCCGTTGTTTTTACAATCACTTACAGTTATAAAACAATAAACAAAAATGCAGTGTTTCATAAACTTCGGCACGGGCAATTATAAATGTCTGAATATTTATCATATCAATTATTATATACTTTATTTAAACAAATAAACGCACTCGTTGTTAGGAATGAGACTGGAAAATCTATATATCTATGAAAGTGAAATTCTCTGCCTGTGAGTCAGCGTGTGTGTACATTTCCCTACCAAATTACTCTGTCAATTTTCAGACTCAAGATTTAACATAAGATGTATTGAGATTTGGGAAAATCTTTTTAATTGGTTTCTGGTCAGAAATTTGGCTGTCAAGGGGTCAAAGTTCAACGATTTGTCCTGGGAAAACTCTACCAAACTCCTCCGCCAATTTTGGGTACAAACACGAAATTTTAGATGTAGGTTACCTCGACAGGAGTCGAACTTTTTGATATATATATATATATATATATATATATATATATATATATATATATAATTTAAAGGAGATTAGAACAATAGTCTAAAGAGCTGAGTTTGATTTTTAAATTTTAAATTATCAATCACATTACTTAATATATATATATATATATATATATATATATATATATATATATATATATATATATATATATATATGCACATAAAGCTATGAACAGTACATAGGGCCCGAGCAAAACCGGGCTGAACTGCTAGTAATCATTTCACACAAATCTTTCAAAATTAAGGATTTTTCCTTGTATCCAAATAAAAATGAAATGCTCATCTAACGGTGAATGTTAAAAGCAAGTTTTATTTCAATATTTCTGTTATAGGGATTCACTCATTTACACATAATGGACTCTGCTAACCATTATATAAACCGTGGAGAAAAATGTCGCGACCGAACTCCATACAGCAGACTGTCTAACTAACCGTCAGCAATACTATCGTGATTTTTTTTTCCTTATTTGATCCTTTCCGAGGGCCATAAAAAGTTGTATCCCTCCCCCCGATATGTTTAGGCAATAATCTCTGCAACATTTTACATTTTCAAAAGAAAGTTAGAAATCAACCTACCCTAGCGTTGGGTCGTATTGATGTTATTGTTCGAGTCCGTGTTGGGTCGTATCGATGTTATCGTTCGAGTCCGTGTTGGGCCGTATCGACGTTATCGTATCGTTCGAGTCCGTGTTGGGTCGTATCGACGTTATCGTTCGAATCCGTGTTGGGTCGTATCGATGTTATTGTTTGAGTCCGCATTTGATTTCATTGGTGTTATTATTAGTGTCCATGTTGAGTCGGATTGGCGTTACTGTTGCATTTGTGTCGGCTAACGTTACTATCCGAGTCAAGGGTGCTTCTGCTTTTATCGACCTGTATCTATTTCTTCTCTTCTCCATTTTCTAATCTAAATCTTCTATTCCTTTGTGTTTTCTTTACATATTTCTCATTCATATTTTTTTCGTAATCTTCATTTCTTCGTCAAATTCTTTCTTCTTTTTCTTCTTCTTCTTCGCTATTATGTTAATTTTACTTCTTTATAAGTACAGTTTCAGTTTCTTGCAATGTCTCCGTATTTTTATCTTTTAGTTCTTTCCTTCTGTTTGTTTTTTTCTGTTTGTTGTTGTTGTCTTTGTAAAATCTCCGAGGAGAAAATAGCGCATAATTTAATCGATCGGGAGAGGGCGGAGGCGGGTTCTTTTTTTTTTTTTGTTTGGGTTTTTTGTTTGTTTTTTTGTTTTGTTTTTTTGTTTGTTTTTTTGTTTGTTTGGTTGGTTGTTTTTTTGTTGTTGTTTTTTAGCAAACAACAAACCTAACGGTCAAGGGATCAATCTGAAGTCATAGAAAACTTTGCATTAAGCGCACTGCCCCAACCTCTCTCTCTCTCTCTCTCTCTACCCCTTTCCACCTCTCTCTCTCTCTCTCTCTCTCTCTCTCTCTCTCTCTCTTGCTCTCTTTCTCTCTCTCTTTCTCTCTCTCTCTCTCTTGCTCTCTTTCTCTCTCTCTCTCTCTCTCTCTCTCTACCCCTTTCCACCTCTCTCTCTCTCTTGCTCTCTTTCTCTCTCTCTTTCTCTCTCTCTCTCTTGCTCTCTTTCTCTCTCTCTCTCTCTCTCTCTCTCTCTCTCTCGTTCACTTAAGAATGAAAGTTCGTTTTGGCCGATTCCGTGCATGTCTCTCGGAAAAGGAATAATTCCTGATTTAATTTTGGTTTCCGTGAAAGCGGATGAGGGCGAAAAGATCAATAAATGTGTCGTTGACTTGATTCAAGATGGAGGATGGTTTGTTGAAGATAAAGGAGAATAAAGAAATTAGAGGAAGTTAAACACAGTCTAAAAGAAGCCAAAGAAGATTTGACAAATTAACATACACGCGCGTACACGCAGTGATGTCGGTGTGTAGAGACTGTGTGCGTTTACCCGATAAAAATAACGAATAAAATTGAATTCACAGTGCAACGGAAGATGTCAACATTCAGGACATCAACGGATGACAAGTTGGCCAACTGGGATGATTTTATACATTTTTAAGATAGTTGAGATTTAAGCGCGTCAGGTGTCAGAAAGTTAACTTGTTCTCCAACTTCGCCAGTTTATTTGAGGACGGAGAGGGGGTGCTTCCACGTGATCTATGTTTTTTGTTTGTTTGTTTGTTTGTTTGTTTTAGTATTTGGTATGTTTGGTTTTAAAATCTTTCTTGGGGTTCATACATTAGATCAAATGCTCTTTCTGCTTCTCGTCAAATCGGTTTCCTCTATCGCTTTAAACACTTTCTCACACGTGAGGCTATTTCCTATCTCTAGAATTTTACTATCAGACCATATATGGAGTATTGTTGTCATATTTGTGCTGGTGAATCTCGGTCCTATTTGAGGGTTTTTGTCTAAAGTGTAGAAACATATATGTAATTTGATCGGTTCCATCATTTCTTCCTTTGTACAGCCTCTCTCTCTCTCTCTCTCTCTCTCTCTCTCTCTCTCTCCCTCTCTCTCTCTCTCCCTCTCTCTCTAACAGATCTGATGTTGCTGCTCTCAGTCTTTTTTATAAATACTACTAGCATGGGTGTTTGGAGGTGTGCGTTGAGCAAAAAAAAAAAACTGGTAGTAGGAAGGCAGACTCGGATCCGTACCGCGAAGGAGGAAAAGAACGTAAAAAAAAACATAACGTCTTTGCTGTTACGACCACCGCCAAACCAGAAGTGACGTAGGTTTAAATTTAGGCTAGACAATCGAAAAGAGGGGATGACTTTCGAAGATATCGGCGAAAAAAGCAACCCCTCCCTGTATAAAAGTGCCCAGTTGAGGGTGAAGAAATTCATGCTTTTAGCCAATTTTTCGGTTTTGTCGTCTGAAGGGTCAAGCTTCAAAACGATGCTGATCTTGTGAAAATCCTTTGCCTCTGTCGAAAGTTTTAGGTAGACATGCAAACAGACATGGATATTTTTATATATTTGTAGCTCAAATTTTCGACCCAAATCGATGAAAAAGCTTGCCCTATCTCTGAATATCCTTTATGTAAAATTCCAAATGTTTAGACCAGAAATTGTCTGAATAATTTAGAGGTCAATTTTTTTAAACTTTGACCCCTATTATAACCCTCCCCACCTTAACATTTATTGTTTTGGGCTCAAATGAAGTTATTAAGGTAGATCCATGTCCAAGGAACCGATATCTAAAATTTCAAGAGTTTAGACCCAAAATTAGTGGAGGAGTTTGGTAGAGTTCTCAAAGGTCAAATCGTTGAACTTTGACCCCTTAACAGACGAATTTCTGGCCGAAAACCGTCACATTTGACTCGGTGTAGTGATTTCCGTCGATTCACTGGTTTGACACTTGATTTTGATACAGTTTTCATTCCAGTAGCTTCTCTTCAAGAACTGCAAACTTGTGGGACTCTTTTCCTGCAGACTGTTTTCCTCCTACCTATATGCCTTTTTTTTAGATTTAGGTCCAGTGGCGTAGCTAAAGTAGACGTCATCCGGGGCGGTCTGCTCAAATGTCACTCCACTTAGATTGTGTCACCTCTCCTTTGTCACCTGGACCGCCCCCCCCTTAGATACGACATTGTATATATATATATATATATATATGTATATATATATATATATATATATATATATACTAGCATTTCAGCCCGGCGTTGCCCGGGTGTTTGGATGTGTATGTTGAGCAAAAAAAAAAAAGTGGTAGTAGGAAGGCAGGCTCGAACCCGTACCGCAAAGGAGAAAAAGAACGGAGTAAAACCTAACGTTTATGCCATTACAACCACCGCCAAACCGGAAGCGACATTTTTTAAAATTAAGGCTAGACAATCTAAAGGAGAGGATAACTTTAAAAAATATCAGCGAAAAAAGTGATCCCCCTCCTGCAGAAAAGTGCCTAGTTGAAGGGGAAGATATTAATGTTTTTAGCCAATTTTTCGATATTTGTCGTATAAAAGATCAAACTTTGAAACAATACTGAGCTTGGTAAAATCCGTCGCCTCTACTGAAAGTTTAAGGCAAACATGCAAACAGACATACATACATACATTTATATATTGGTAACTAAAAATTTTCGACACAAACTGATGAAAAAGCTTGCCATATCTCTGAATACCCTTTATGTAAAATTTCAAATATTTAGACCAGAAATTGTCTGAGTAATTTGGAAGAGACCGCAGAGGTCAATTTTTTTAAACTTTGACCCCTATTATGACCCCTTAAAATGTATTGTTTTGGGCTCCAATTAAGTTATTAAATTAGATCCATGTCTAAGGAACTTATATCTAAAATTTCAAGTGCGTAGACCCAAAATTGTTGGAGGAGTTTGGTAGAGTTCTCAAAGGTCAAATTGTTGAACTTTGACCCCTTAATCGCGAAATTTCTGGCCCAAAACCGATCACATCGATTTTCCCAAATCTCAGTAACCTTTATATCAAATTTCGAGTCTGTAGACTGAAGATTGACAGAGTTATTGCGTAGGGAAATGTATACAGACACACAGATACACAGACACACACACAGATACTTTCACTTTCATATATATATATATATATATATATATATATATATATATATATATATATATATATATATATATATATATATATATATATATATATTAGCATTTCAGCCCGGCGTTTCCCGAGTGTTTGGATGTGTATGTTGAGCAAAAAAAAAAAAAAGCGATCAATTTTTTTTACTTTGACCTCTATTATGACCCCTTAACAATTATTGTTTTAGTCTCAAATTAAGTTATTAAGTTAGATCCATGTCCAAGGAACCTATATCTAAAATTTCAAGTGTTTGGACCCAAAATTGTCGGAAGAGTTTGGTAGAGTTCTCTAAGGTCATGTCGATCACAAAGATTTTCCCAAATCTCAGTATCCTGTATATCAAATTTCGAGTCTGTAGACAGAAAATTGACAGAGTTATTGCGTAGGAAAATGTACACAGATGCACACACAGACACGTTCACTTATCACTTATATATATATAAAAGTGAAAGTGTCTGTGTGTGTGTCTGTGTACAATTCCATACGCAATAACTCTGATAATTTTTAGTCTACAGACTCAAAATTTGATATACAGGGTACTGAAATTTGGGAAAATCGATGTGAATTGTTTTCGGCCAGAAATTCGGCTGTTAAGGGGTCAAAGTTCAACGATTTGACTTTTGAAAACTCTACCAAACTCCTCCGACACTGTTTGGTCTAAACACTTGAAATTTTAGATATAGGTACCTTGGATATGGATCTAATTTAATAACTTGATTTGAGCTCAAAACAGTAAATGTTAAGGGATCATAATAGGGGTCAAAGTTAAAAGAATTTACCCTTTTTTTTTTTTTTTGCTCAGCATACACCTCCAAACACCTGGACAACGCCGGGCTTAAATGCTAGCATATATATATATATATATATATATATATATATATATATATATATATATATATATATATATACTATCAAAAGTACCCGTCGTTGACTGGGTTCAAAAACAGCCTACAGAAAATGAACTCTGATTTATGAAAGTATTATGAGAGGTTATGAAAATGAAGGGATGTAAAGAGATAGCTCCGAATTTGGGGGCATCAAAACCTAAGCAAAATATGATGAAAGTAAAAATAAAATAGATAAACCCCATAATTTATTATACCATACCTGTTCACACTGAAACACTTATCACAATATTCTGTGGATCTCTTGTGACATATTTCCATTGTATGGAGGTCAGGCGCGAACAAAACACCCCATAATTTTATTATACCATATTTCTTCAAACTGAAACATAATTATCAAAGTATACTTACGCAGAGAGATATGAAATGTCTTTATTAAAGTTTGTGTCTATTTCCATTCCATGGTGGCCAGGCGCGAACGCAGACCCCACAATTTTATCATACCATCCCTATTTAAGTTAAAACATACTTATCGAAGTATTCTTATGTACATATATATCAAAAACACTTGTAAACCTTTTTTGTAATTTTTAAATTTTTTATTTCCATACTTTGTGGACCAGGCGCGAACGCAGACACCACAATTTTAACGAACCACCGTTCTGCCAGATCAAACATACCCATTCCTGTGTCTCGATACATCTTCTATCATTATATGTAATCAGTTTTTTAAAATAGTCAACCATATAGGAGCCTATTCGTGACCACACACACACATACAGACATTCAGCTTTATATTATATATATATATATATATATATATATATATATATATATATATATATATATACAGGCAAGCCTAGATTGTGTTTAACGATGACGAGCTAGACGAGCGAGCTAAAATAAGAAAGAAACATAAATAAATGAGATTTATAACACCATTGAATACAACAGAAAAAATGACTGTTTTTAGAGTTAAAATTTGTGTGAAAAAGAAAAAACAAACAACAAAAAAAGAAATTTATTTCTTTTGTTTTCATTTAATTTTACTCTATATAAAAAAAAATATCGCATTGTTCTTGGCTTTTAATTTTACCTTATAATTTTCTTCAACAATGCTTCAAGCAAACTACAATCTACTTATATATATATATATATATATATATATATATATATATATATATAACCACTTAATCCTTTTTCCAATTATTTTTCAGTTAAAAGAAAATAAGCTAAGTGCCATAAAAAAAATAGAGAGTTTAGAGTTTTCAATAAACATCGGCAAAACTATTTTGCAGTTAGTAATTTTTTAAAAAAAATGTAAGAGTTTCTAATATTTTAGAAAAGATTAAAAACTTAAAAACCATACATAATATATGTTAAATAAATCCTATTTTCAGAATATTTTCCCACCTTAGCCTGACTGAAAAATGTTGTTGGTGACATTGTGTCACCCCTCTTTTGCTGTCACTCGGGTCGGACCGCCCCTCCCCCACCGCCAGCTACGCCACTGCTAAGGGAAATAGGGACCTCTTATCTTTGCTCGCATCATCTTTCGTCCCAGTTTACTCTTATATCAAGTGGCTTCCTGTTTTTTCTTGAATGATTTCCATAAAAGTATTTAGTATTTTTCAATCGATAATTAAGAGAAAGAAGTATTTTTTTACAACGAGCAACAGCAAAATAAGTTGCGTTAGATTTTTCTTTTCTTAAATTTTTATTTGATAAATATACTGTTTATCAAGTACAACAGTAATAATCGGAATGGTTAACACTAAGTTTTATTTACAGTAAAATAAATGTTTTATAGTATTTGAATTCTTCAGACAACTGGTCTCATGTTAAGTGTCATTTGCACAACGGTTCGGTCGATGTAACCTCGGACCTTTTTCGGGTGTAGTTTGTCGAACTTTGGAATCTTTCTATTGAACTCTGGAATCTGCACAGTAATTCGGACGAACCCGTTTATTTTTATTTTATTGGGGAGTATCATACTCTCATTCCGTCAGACATGACTGGGTAAAAGTCCTATGTAATTCGCAATTGTATTTTTGGCTCGCTCGCACTGGGGATTGAATTATCAGTCTCAAGGAATGTAACCTTTACAACTGAATTTGACCAAGTACTCTATCCATTTGCCACGGTTTTTGCGGACGAATCCGAAAACTCTAAATAATGCGAACTAGCGGAATCTGTGGAAATTCCACAGGGGACTCATTCATATGTAATATATTGATGTTGGCATTCTGTAGATGTTCAGTGTAAATGGAGACGCTCTGATATTATTGTAGCTATTTTGTTAAAACTACAAAAGTATTTATCTAAGCTAGCACGAACGCCCGGCAAAGCCCGGTCGTAATGCATGCTTAAATATGATATTTTAATTCTTGCAGATGTCGTATATATGATTATAGAGTTAATGTTATATCGATTTTTATTTATAATATAAATCCCAAACGTCTGTGTGTTTGTTTATTTGTTTGTATGTCTGCTAAAAACCTTTGACATACGCGTCGGAACCTGAACAAACCGGTATCGTTTTAAACCTCCAACTTTCGGACGACAAATATAAAAAAAAAACATTAATTCCTTTACTCTTTTCTACAAACAGGGCTCGATTTTTTCGGCGATATTTTCGAAAGTCATCTCCTCTTTTCGATTGACTAGCCTTAATTTTCATCTTCGCGACTTCCGGTTTTGCGATGGACGCAACAGCAAAGACGTTGCGTTTTGTTTTTGTTTTGTTCACGTTTTATCTTCCTTGGCGGTACGGGTTCGAGCCTGCCTGCCTGCCTGCCTGCCTACTACCAGTTTATTTTTGCTCAACACACACATCCAAACACCCGGACAACGCCGGGCACCCAGGCTAGTATATCATAAAGTTGAGATTTCAAAAATAAAAAAATATATCCATATGACTTGGGTGTATTAGATTAAATCGATGAAAAAAAAAAAAAATATATATATATATATATATATATATATATATATATACCCCCTTATATATATATAACGGGGTAGTCACCAACAATGTTTATTTTTTAACATTATTTTATTATTCCGTGTCTTGGTTTTTCATTGAGAATTATGTTTGGATCATTGTAGTAATGTTTTTAAAATCATTGAAATCGTTTTATGCGTTTCAGACGTTCTGTGAAGCGTCCTCGTCAGAAATTATTTTCAAATAGGACGCTTCACAAAACGTCTGAAACGCATAAAAACGATTTCAATGATTTAAAAACATTACTACAATGATCCAAACATAATTCTCAATGAAAAACCAAGACACGGAATAATAAAATAATGTTAAAAAATACACATTGTTGGTGACTACCCCCTTATTTAAATATACATCTTTCTTTCGTTGGAATTTCTTAACCCATTATATATGTGTGTGTGTGTGTGTGTGTGTGTGTGTGTGTGTGTGTGTGTGTGTGTGTGTGTGTGTGTGTGTGTGTGTGTGTGTGTGTGTGTGTGTGTGTGTGTGTGTGTGTGTGTGTGTGTGTGTGTGTGTGTGTGTGTGTGTGTGTGTGTGTGTGTGTGTGTGTGTGTGTGTGTGTGTGTGTGTGTGTGTGTGTGTGTGTGTGTGTGTGTGTGTGTGTGTGTGTGTGTGTGTGTGTGTGTGTGTGTGTGTGTGTGTGTGTGTGTGTGTGTGTGTGTGTGTGTGTGTGTGTGTGTGTGTGTGTGTGTGTGTGTGTGTGTGTGTGTGTGTGTGTGTGTGTGTGTGTGTGTGTGTGTGTGTGTGTGTGTGTGTGTGTGTGTGTGTGTGTGTGTGTGTGTGTGTGTGTGTGTGTGTGTGTGTGTGTGTGTGTGTGTGTGTGTGTGTGTGTGTGTGTGTGTGTGTGTGTGTGTGTGTGTGTGTGTGTGTGTGTGTGTGTGTGTGTGTGTGTGTGTGTGTGTGTGTGTGTGTGTGTGTGTGTGTGTGTGTGTGTGTGTGTGTGTGTGTGTGTGTGTGTGTGTGTGTGTGTGTGTGTGTGTGTGTGTGTGTGTGTGTGTGTGTGTGTGTGTGTGTGTGTGTGTGTGTGTGTGTGTGTGTGTGTGTGATTTAAGTTTCTTCTGCCATAATCGAAACCAAAACTTATGAAGAATTCTTGATAAAATTATTTATAAAAAAAAATAGACTACTGGAGTGCCATAATCGAAACTTAGACCAAAACTTGTGAAGAATTCTTGATAAAATTATTCATAAAAAAGATAGAATACTTAAGAGACATCAAGCTATAATCGAAACCGAAACCAAAACTTATGAAGAATTCTTGGTAAAATTATTTATGACGAGAAATGAAAGTACATAACAATTAAACGGCCCGGATGTAAGCGTGACACAGAAAATAACAGACACGCTATCGTATTAATATATAGATGATCAATCCTCATCTCAAAAACTCAGAACCATAAGATATATGTATTGATTTATTAATGTAACATCGATTATTGACGAGGTATCTTCACCATGCCAATAATAAAACGATTAAAAGGAATATGTATAAAGGTAAATGTTTTGACAATGCAACCTTCGAATTACGATTGTTTTTCTGACACAAGTCATCAAACAATGAAATATGAAGTAGATTTATGTTCGAATATAAGTAATTGATACAAAATAAACTTGGAGCCATGATTTGTATTTTTTTTTTTTTTTTGTGAAAAATCAAAGAATAATAGAAAACAAATTATGGTACTTGTACAGTGTAATCAAGACATTAAAAAATGAAGATATCGAAAAAGGTTATATTGTACGCATCCATTTTGACATGAAGATCCCCGAAAAAAAAATTCACTTAATTTGATCGAGTAGTTTTTTTGTTTTTTGTTTTTTGTTTTTTTACAGCAGAAAAACACGTTTTTATGAGAGCGCGTTGAAGGCAGACATCTTGTTTTGTTTTGTTTGTTTTATTTTTGTTTAGAGTTTATAAACGACACGGGGAGATAACTCCATTTAAAGCGCCGACACTCCCTCCCCATCTTTAATAACTAGTTTTTCTTCGTAAAAATCGAACCTTTTGCTCGGTATCATAACAATTTGTATTTTCGCTGTAAAATAAAAAGTACTTGATGAAATTAAGTGAAATTTTTTTTTCGGAGAACTTCATTCCATGACGGATACGTACAATATAACCTTTTTCCCGATATTTTCATTTTTTTAATGTCTTGATTAAACTGTACAAGTACCCAAATTATATTTGCAGGTCCTATATAACCAATTGACATACATAAAAATATATAATTGGGAGTAAATTACATTAAAATGAAGAATCTGTTTGACGTAATTTTAACGTCAACAAAATACTTTTATAAAGGGCAAAACGATAGCGAACCGAACTGGAGAAAAAAACAACAACAAAATTATTGAAATGAGAGAGCAAAGGAGAAGATAGCGAACGTATTTACGTTAAACGTCATATGCACAAACATACATGATTGAGTATATTTACTGGCGGCTGATGAAGTTGTCACATGTACGTTTATCATTATACTCGCAGCCGAGTTGCGTAGCAGGTTTCCAGCTAATTCGTGAATGAATGAATTGTTAATGGAAAAAATTCTTCATGTTTTTCAAACGATAAATAAACAGAAGGAAGCCTTTTTATAATTAAAAATACTAGATCGGTGCAAAAATAATTTCTTTTTGACGCGTCTATATATATATATATATATATATATATATATATATATATATATATATATATATATATATGATAAAAAACGTCATTTTTTAATCACCCTAATAATTTTTCATTTTGTTTTTTGCTTGTTTGTTTTGTGTGTGTATGTGTCTTGTCGACCCGCCAAGAACGATCAGCACATACTCAAAGTGGCGGATCAACAATCGAAACGAACGCTTTCGTATCAAATATTATTTTATTTCATTTATTTAATTTTTACTTTTTTTTAATCCTTTCAGATGAGACTTCATAATTTGAGTATTCAGGTTAACCAACTGAAGAAGGCCAGAGGATAAGATGGCGGAAATGTGGTGAAATAACAGCAACTATGAAGATGAGGATAAAAGTCCACAAAAGAATGCTTACTCAAATTACGAAGCCCCATCTCAAAGGATTCAAATAATAAATAAAATCTAATATATAAACGGCTATATGTCTGTCGGATGATCTCTATGTCTGTCTGTCTGCCTATATATTTTCAAACTCTATCTCCTCCGAAACTAAAAGTTGCAGAGGTGCACTAGGGGCCTCAAATGATTTGATTTTTTACCGGTCGGGTTAGGGTTAGGGTTAGGGTTAGGATTATGTGGGTCTTTAGCCGACTAAAATTGCTTTTAAGGAGTCAAAAATGGGTCAAAACTGAAAAAAAAAATCGTTAAACATTCTGTATATTCATATTAGTTTATTTTTAAATTTTTAATTCTTAATCACTTTATATGCGTGTCAAGTTGATACAGTGGTAACGTCATCAGCTTTGAATGCCACAGTTTCGATTCTAGCTGATCGCACCTAAATATATTTATTTTTTTACTTTTGAAATCACGACTCTATATATAGGAAGTATGGATAAATTAAAATATCATATTTAACTATACGAAGAATCGCGAGGCAAAAGAGTCACAAGAACCCTGATAACATTTACATTGTCCGCAAATAAGTAGTTTTTCGAATAAAAAAAGCATTATCGATTACCTTAGTTATTTGTAAACTATTTGCGTTTACATAAAAAAAAAACGCATTATTATTGTATGCGAATAGGTATTTTTTAGAATATTACTCAATATAATTTTACTTTTTTACTTTTTAGAAATAAAAATTCGGTTGGGTTAAATCAAGGTGATTAAACAAAAAGTTATTTTATAGAAACTACAGTTGCGAAATTGAACTAAAAAAAAATTGGCTTGCGTAGGTATCTGTTACCTATTTGCGTTATAAAAAAGACTAATATTTAATAGAATTTGGGGGGCAATGTAGCCACCGACGTTCCTTTTCCTTTCTTTTTTTCTTGACCGACGCACACCCTATAACTAAAAAGGGGATCGGAACAAAAGAATTTCCAACATAATAAATCCGCCGATCACTGTTGCGTCGATGCAATATTGAATTTTCATTGTTTCATTCGACTTAAATCATTCTACATCAACGGTCAAAAAATGGGATGCGTCTACTTCAAAAGGCCGTTTTTTGTTATCTTTCGAAAACCCGGCATTGCCCGGCTCCATTATTCAACATCCCAAGCTCCAGTCCTGTCACATCACCGCAGTATTGCATCCTGTGATTGTTTTACAAGTATTTTCACGGAATGTGCTCCGATGAACATATTGCATCGACTAGCAGAAAAATTCAGAAATAATTCACACCGCGTGGCACATCACAACGTTGCTGTCAAATATGAAAACAAAAATAAAGAGGTCAGATCTGACCAAGGAAGACATCTCTGCAAACCGTGGTACTCAATCAATATTATTATGTTTCCAAATTTCCCTCTCCGCAAGCGTAGTGCAGGTGTCTGCACTCGCTGTGTTCAAATAGGGAAAAGATATACCACTTTTTTGCTTTTGACATCGTAATCACACGACACATTCCCCCATTTTCGTCAATAAACAATGGGTATAACTTTAAAAAATAAACAATCTTACAGTAAGTTGTTTGTTGTTGTTGTTGTTGTTGTTGATGGTGATGACGATCATCATCATTTATTTTTAATTAATCAGATTATTATTGTTGGCATTTTTTTACTCGATATCCTTCTATAAAGACATCGGATACTTACTTAAGTGAAAAAGTTTCTGTGGAAGGAATTGGATTCTAACTTGGCAAGCCCATATTTTCAGTCTGTGTCGGTAACTACTTAGCCACCGTTACCTTCCTGTTGTTTATGATGACCTACCACAATGCTCTGCTTGTTTGTGACCATGAAATGCTTATAAAACTGTTGCGTGGTTCATTAATCTTGTGGCCCTAGGAAAGACGTGAACAACAGATTTTGTTAGAAAGAATATATTGTTCAAGAAAGTGATTACAAAGAAAGGTTGTTAGTATTTCTGACTGTAAAGCGTTGTTTCGCAGTAACTCACGACGAGAGTATTAAACTCGGGTTTTTTATAAGGCCTAGAAGAGTCCATTATGAATGAATGGGTAAGTCATCATAACACTCGCCTCCCAAGTGTTTACTCCGCAAGGGGAACAAGAATCTTTTTCTTTTTGTAAAGACGACTCTCTCGCTGTATAGTAGGACTTCAGCATCCATAGAAAAATTATTCTGTATTTGCTGGTCTTTATTTGTGATTTTCTATTTTGTACCACTAATAAATTCGTTTGTGTGTATGTGTGTGTGTGTGCGTGTGTGTGTGTGTGTGTGTGTGTGTGTGTGTGTGTGTGTGTGTGTGTGTGTGTGCTTCGCGTTTAAGTTTATGCAGTGTCATTGTTAAGCATCAACGCATTTGTTTTTCAAATTTGTGAATTGAATAATACAAGAAAACAATTTGCTTTTTTTATATGTACTTGTTTTTAAACGTAGCCATCGATAGGATGGTCCTTTTTGGTTGTGGCTTTGATTTTTCCAAGCACTCTAACCACTGTGTTACGGGTACTTGCTAGTTTTTTTTTTTCTTGCATGTTAAAAAAAACAAAAAAAACGACATCCTATAAAAAAAAAAGAGATGGAAAGAGAACGCTTCACTGTGTGCATGACGCGGTTTCTGACAATCGAATCTAATTGTAACAAAGCTCATCATCTGCCAGACGAGGCCCGTCTGAAAATCAGATTATCAGGAGGTGTAAATGTACACAGGTGATTTTGAAGAGAATAAGAAAAGGGGGAGGCACGTCAAGACACGTCAAGACACGTCAGACAGAAAGCGAAAATCAAAATGACACATACCGGCGTAAAGGCTCCAACTGACATCCAGTTGACAGACACATTCTTGTGTGAATGAAGTAATATTTATATACGGGAATTAGAAGAATACCCGTCACAGGACAAATACAATTCATTCTCCGAACAGAACAGCTTAATAGCTCCTTTCCTCGAACTGCTAATCTTTTGGAATCTTTTCCCTGTTCCCTGTTTCCTGACTGTGTTAACTTGCATAAATGTAAATGTAATGTAAACAAGTATTTCGTTGCACTACTGACCATCTATGATGCCCCTCTAAATATGATTCCTAATTCACAATAGCTTCTTACGTCTCAGTAGTCATTTTTGTTTCTTTGTTGTGAATAAATGTTACAAAAATGAGTCACCGTCTATCAAGGTTCAAAAGCCACTCGAGTATTACGGTTAATGAGATTACCAGTTGGCGATGAACAACACTATGAGAAGATTGGAAAAGATGGATTAAATAAACAAGGTTTTAAGCACACGGTTTAGTAAGTAAGAAAATTACGATTTATATTTTTGCAAGCAATTTTTTGCTTGTAACTGACGCATGTAGCAGCAGCAGTCAATATATGCAAATGACTAAGCTGGCTGTGCGATGTGCTGTTACAGCAGAGACAAAGGAACACACTTGGAAGGAGAAACGATGTTCAGAGAAACACGTGTTCGGAGAAGTGATGTTCGAGACGTGACGAGTTAGCATATGTTCGAGATTCGTTGGGCGGCGTCAGAGCAGAGACGTGTAGAGGACTAGGATATATAAATCCCAATCCCGTTACAAAAGAATAATGAAACGAATGGATTTGAAGGAAACAAAGACTCAATTGATGGATAAGATAAACGTCGTTTATTTGCTGTTGAAAGAATGAACGTTTTAGTTATAACATGTGTTCATGTCCGCGCGTGTGTAACCAATGTTCGTTGCGGGACTGGTGGTGTAGAAAGAAAAGTAAATGTGTGTTCATCTCAAGTTCAGGTCACTATCGTTTGTTCGCGCGTGGGAAGAGAAATGAGTGTTGTAGTGGAAATGAGAATGATAGTCCAGCGTGTAGACAAAGAAGAGGATATGAGTGTTGACATCAGTTAGTAGTCAGCTACGCGAAGGTGTTCTCAGGGACCAGTAGTAGATAGAGAGAGAAAGAGTGTGAATGTGTACATACGGTCTGTTAGCTCGTGCCCCATACATAGTAGTAAGTGGGCGTGACGCGCGCGGTCGGTCTTCGGACCGACCGACCAGCACGGAAGCTGGGCCAGAAAGAAGGAACCATTTGTTGCTCTTCCTTTTATACTCGTTTCCGGAGTGTCTTTTGCGCATGTGTATATTTCCTTAGAAAGCGGAAGTGACGTCGTCCATGTGTGCGTTCGTGTGCGCGTGTGTGAGTACATGTGTATACGTTAGCGTGTGTGTATATATACGTGAATGTGAGTGTATGTATGCGAACGTGAATATATGTACGTGTGTGGACGTGGGCGCGTATGTTTGTGTGCCCGTATGTATATGACATAGCTTGAAATGTGAATGTGTGTTTTTGTGCGAGACTAGAAAAAGGCTCGTACAGACGAGAAGTCACACGCGTCCGGAGAAGGAGAAATGAACTGTGTAAATATTCAGAAAAATGCATTGTTGGAAATACCAGATATAAAGGCTTTTGTTTTCAAACTGAAGAACGAGTTTCTTCCTTTCCTGTTTCTGTGATATAAAGACTGCGTTACTTGCTGACATATCGTTAAAATTAAAAGCCGAGGATCGTTAGAACACAATTTTTTTTTTTTGCAATGTCGGCATGCGTAGCTGGTAGTTCTTAAGAAGAGTGTCTAGCGCGTTCGGGATCAGTTCGAGCCTGTCTGCCTGATCCAATATCACGTGAGACCCAAAATCGACAATCAGGGCAGTTCCATCAGAATCACATGACACTTACTTCCCCACGTTCCTCAATAGATAACAGGTATACTTTTAAAAAAGAACCAATCTTACAGTAAGTTGTTGTTGTTGTTGTTGTTGTTGATGATGATGATGATGATGATGGTGATGATGGTGATGATGATGATGATGATGATGATGATGATGATGATGATGATGATGATGATGATGTCAACAATAAATATCGAACTAGTTCAAAATACATGATGATGATGATGATGGCGATGATTCCAACAATCAGTATCGAATTAGTTCACAGTACATGAATAAATGATGATGATGATCATCATCATCACCACCATTTATTCATTTATTTTGAACTAATTCGATACTCATTGTTGGCATTCGTTTTACCCGATATAATGCGAATCCCAAAATCGGCAATAAGGGCAGTGCATCACTGAAGATGAATATGTGTTTACAAAAGAATGAAAACTACAATAAAAGTAAAAATAAGGAAAAGAAGAAGAATATGAATAAAATCTACGTAAGTAAGAGAAAGGTAAAAAAAAATCTATATTAAACGGAAACAAAAATAAAAGAAAAATTAAAACTAAAAAAAAAAACAAGAAAAAAATTTTGAAAAGAGAAAATATAATTAAGAAAGAGAAAATAAAAAACTATAAATATGTATCTCAAAAACATAAATAAATAACAGAATGACCATAAAATTTTAAAATAATAAAAGTAATAAAGATAAACAAAACGAAAAAATCTTATTAAGAAAAAATAAAAAAAAAATATATATATATATATATAGATAGATAGATAGATAGATAGATAGATAAAGAATGAACAAAAAAAAATAATCTATAATATAAATCTCACTTGTCTGTTAAAATGTATGTGTATGTATTATGTATGCCTAAAACTTTCGACAAAGGTGACGGATTTTCACGAGATTGGGATCGTTTTGAAGCTCGACCTTTCGCACAACAAATATCGAAAAATTGGCTCAAAACATTTACTCCTTCACCTTCAACTGAGCATTTCTCAATTGGGAGTGGTTGTTTTTTTGCCGATATTTTCGAAAGTCATCTACTTTTCGATTGAATAACCTTAATTTAAACCTTCACAACTTCCGGTTTTGCGATGGGCGCAACGGCAAAGACGTTACCCTTTTTTAAACGTTCTTTTCTTTCTTCGTAGTACGGGTTCGAGACTGCCTGTCTACTACCACTTTTTTTTTTGGGGGGGGGGTAACACACATCTCCAAACATCCGGGTAACACCGGGCATCCACGTTAGTCTATAATATAATTTCACCTGTCTGTTTAAATGTATGTATGAATAAATGTATGTTTGTATATCTAGCAAAAACTTTCGACAGATGCGACGGATTTTCACAAGATCGGTATCATTTGTTAGTTAGACCCTTCGAACGACAAATATCGAAAAACTGGCCTAAAACATTAATCCCTTCCTCAACTGAGCACTTGTTCTCCTTCTTGTTCCCCTTGCGGAGTTAACACTTGGGAGGGTCGCTTTTTTCGCCGATATTATCGAAAGTCATCGCCTCTTTTCGATTGCCTAGATTTATTTAAACCTACGTCACTTCCGGTTTGGCGATGGGCGCAATAGCTAACGCGTCACGTTTTTGCTTTGTTTTTTTGTTACCTTCTTTTCCTCCTTTGCGGTACGGGTTCCAGACTGGCTGCCTACTACCACTTTTTTTTTTTTGCTCAACATACACATCCGAACAACCGGGAAACGCCGGGAACCCCCGCTAGTTAATTACAAAATAAAAATTTTTAATAAGAAAAAAATAATAAATAAATAAACATAAAATAAAAAATATAAAATAATTAAAATAATTGTTTTTATAATGAATTAAAAATCGAATGAAAAAATAAAAGTGAAAATGGCTGTATGAGTACACTTCTAAGCATACATACTCAACGAATTTTGATCTACAAGCTTGTAATTTGGTATATAGAGTATTCAGATATGTGGAAAACCTTTTAATCGGTTTTTATCCGGAAAAGGGCTTGCTAATGGTCATGATTTTAAAAAAAATGTTACTGTGGGGGTCATCGAATTTTTATCTGTTTTCAACTGTTTTAATTCTGAAATATGACAGTTCTGATTCTTTTTCCTCTGATCTTGAGAACGTGGTGCAATGGGGAAAGAGGCGGCTGTTTAATTTTAATGCATCTTAAATCAAGCTTCTATCTTTACATCATCAACGCTCTGAAATTGAAATGAATGGCTCTCGTCTTTATATTTGATATCAATATTTTTGTATCCACTATTTTTAGGGCTGTTTCACAGATATTGATTGATTTGTTAAATACATGTTACTCGCTTGAGTTATTGCTGAGTCTGCTTACGATCGAGTATGGAATCTGCTTTTAATTGATGGTGGGTGATTGGACTTAGGGTTTACATATATTGAATTAGCGTTGTCTTTTAAGTATGGTTCATAAGTGTTTTTTATTTAACGTGGATGAAAGCAGGGTTCATATATGTTTTTATCTAACATGGATGAAACGCGGAATATTCTGTGTAGCTTAATTGTCATATATATTTTATAACTTACTATACATATGTGTGTGTGTGTGTGTGTCCATAAAGTCTTTAGACAATTTAATGAATTCATTGAAATATTTTAAGAAGTGCTAGCAAAATAAGTATCTTTGCATATTATTGCAGTTATTATAGTTTTTTCTTATTTCAGAAATGAATTAGAAAAATGAAATAATTGATTTCCAACCTGCTACAGAGAGATCAAGATTAAACGTAATCGCGTTGTGTCAGACAGGAAGAAAAATGATCAGTTTATAGACATTTATTCTTGGCGAAAGAAAAAGCCGCTTCCGGTCAATTGTGTAGTCCTTTTGTTTTCTTCCGTCAAGAATAAACGTTTATAGACTGATCGTTTTTTTTTTTTTTTTTTTTTTTTTTTTTTGTCTAGCACAACACAATTACGCTAAATCCTGGTCTCTGTTGCAAGTTGGAAATTAATTATTTTTTTTTTCTAATTCATTTTTTTTTTTAAATTAAAGTTGCTACTGATAATATGCAAAAAGAATTATTTTGATAAAATGTTTTAATGAATCTACAAAATTGTCTAAAGACTTTGTGGACACCTTATATATCGGAAGAGGACCGGATAGAGCAGGTAAAGAGAAATATAGCCAGAATAAAGATAGAGAGGCGGAGTCAAGTATATAGACAGAGTTGGATAAGGAGTGTGTGCGAGAGAGACCGGGGTAGAGATAGAACCTGTGAGTTCCGGGAAAAAGATAAATTAAGCGAGGACAGAAATAGAGAGGCTGACATAGATATATAGACAAAGATAGACATAGAATTTGAGAGGGAGGAGAGGAGAATGAGAGAGAGAGAACAGATGAAAGAAAGAAGGGGGATAACAAAAGAAACTTAACACTCTATATATAAAACCGCCAATTCAATAATTGACGACTAAACGAATTGGGGTTAAAATACGCCTAAAAGAAAAGTCTCCTTCCTCTCTTTTCTCTCCGTGAGCTTTTCAATGTTCACAATAATCGTCAAGCAATTCTTTATAAATAGATTATTTTATTTTGGCTGACAGAAAATGGACGAACCGATACAAAATATAGAATGGAAGCAGTAAATAAGAAAGGTAGCGAAATGACTGGGCCAAAACTCGATATTTAGAGCGGCAAAATACGCTGGAGGTGAGAACGAGGCTCTATAATAAATTCATGTACGACTCTAAATAGATTTCCAGTTAGAAATGTCGACCAATCAAATTACAGTGGCACCGAATGTGTTCATCTCGAACATTTCAACTCTGTAAAACGACTGCCGGGTGGTTAGTTTCGTCTCACATTTGAACATCAGTGTAAGGGCAAAAATAACGCAACTTTTTTTATTTTTGCACCGTTCGATTTTTGTTGGAAATTTCTATTTTTAGTTTTACTCTCGTTTAATATCAATGTGTTAATTAATGATGCATCATAATTCTGAAGACGTTGTTTCCGATCGAAGACGTCATATTTTTTTCACGTTGTCTAAAATTACCAAACGATTTTATCAACAGAGTCCAATTAAATTCAAATTCTAAATAAGAAGAAACAAGAAATGAGTGTTGTGATATGCTAATTTTTTCCTCCTTCATTTAAGAGGTTCTGCGCATGTCGATGCCTGCTTGTTTGCTTATGCTTGTTTTACATACGTGATCTCACGTTATTTCGCGAGATCTTGTATCCATAATAAAGACTGTAAAACGCCATACCTTTTTTCAGTCGGCGTAAGTCCGGCCGCTTCGATAGCTTCCAAAGGCAACTGTATATGAGCTATTTTTGAATTGACCTTTACCCTGTTGATTGAGGTCAATGCAGCAAAGTCTTTTGTAGTCATAGAGAATGCACCCTTCCAGACTTTACCTCCCGGCTTTCGGGGAAGAAAGTTTATTTCTTACTGCCTGAGACACCCCTACCGAGTAATGCCGATAGGGTTGCCCAAGCAATTTTTGATAAGCCAGCCAGAGTGTTCCTCCTTCAGTGGTACGGAAGTAAATACCAGTCGGAGTCCGTTTTTTCTGAAGTACTGTTTTTCTTATCTATACAAATAAAAAAGTAATGTGTGTATCTGTGTGAAAATATTTAACCGATAAACTCTTAAACTACTGATCGCGTGGGCCTGGATATGACCTTAAACTATACCCGATGGTGATACCCCAGCTTGCGAGCTTTTGGGAGTGTGGAGCCACCCCTTAATTGCCATTGCTCCCAGGTCAACTCTGACCCGGAGTGGTAGTACCTGTTAGGGTCCCAGCTATGGGTTAAATTTTTTTTTTTTTTTTTTTTTATTCAATTTTCACCCCAAACAAGGCACAGTGCCACTTTGAAGCAGGGGGCTACTATTAGGGAATTAATTAGCGGGGTCATTATGAAGGGAGAAGAGTAGAAAGATGTTTGTTAACATTACACTTGAACTTCTGCATATCATTGCAGTTGGGAAAGCAGAATCCCGGAAGGGAGTTCCAAAGACCCGCAGTTCTGGGGAAGAAACTATTGGAGTAAAAGGCTTTCTTGCACCTAGGGATCTCCACTGTAAAGGGATGAGACTTAGTAGCTTGTCGGGTTTGTCGGGGGTAGTTACGTCGGGGAGGTACAAGTGTTTGCAGTTCGTCAGAGCATTCACCATTAAAGTATTTGTAGAACAGGCAGAGGGATGCAACATCTCGTCGATGGGACAGAGGTTGAAGCCCAGATGACAGTTCAGGACCTATCAGGTTTGCGACTCTTTTTTGAACCCTGTCCAGGAGCGAGAGACAAGCAGCAGATGCACCAGCCCAGATGTGACAACAGTATTCCATACATGGGCGAATGGTTGCCTTATAGAGGTATAGGATACTGGCAGGCGTAAGTAGTTTTCTAGCACGGTAGAGGGAGCCAACCTTCCTTGCAGCAGCCTTGGCAATGCTCTCAATGTATCTATTCCAGTTCATATTCCCTGTAAACGTTAGGCCGAGGAGTTTAAAAGAAGTACTTTCAGGCAATGTGTTCTTGGCCATTGCTATTGGTGGTAGAGAAGGTTTCTTGTAGTTATTGAAGGAAACAAGCTTAGTCTTAGCAGCATTGAATGAGACCAACCATTTTTGTCCCCATTCCACTACGGATTGGAGGTCATCCTCTAGTGTTTCTGCCATTTTCTTGGATATGTGTTCATTTGTTTTCCCCTCATATCTGTTATAGAGAGTGGTGTCATCGGCAAATATACCCATCTCCGAAACAATATTATCAGGGAGGTCGTTTATGAATATCAGGAACAATAGAGGTCCAAGGATAGACCCCTGAGGCACTCCCGCATTTATGTCATATTGTTTGGATGTACGTCCGTCGAGGACAACTTTGATTTTTCTATTACTTAAGAAGGATTTAATTACGTTATGAATTCTTCCAGTGATTCCATATGATCTAATTTTCCTTAGAAGACCATCGTGCCATACCCTGTCAAAAGCCTTAGATATATCAAGGGCCACCGCTCTACCCTCCCCTGTTTTATCCAATGAACGGTATATACGTTCAGAAACTACAGTTAAGATATCTGCTGTTGAACGGGCTTGCCTGAATCCATATTGTTTGTCAGTCAAGAGTTTGGCAGCTGTTAGGTGCTGGACTAGGGCTTTATTAACTAAGGACTCAAATATTTTGGCGAAAAGCGGGAGGAGGCTAATGGGGCGATAATTTAGTGGGTCAGTTCTTTCACCAGAATTCTTGAAGACTGGTACCAGAGAGGCGGTTTTCCAGCAGTCGGGAAAACAAGATTCGTTAAGGCATTTATTGTAAAGTTTGGACAGAACTGGAGCAACCTCGGCAGAGCATTTTTTTAATAGCACAGCCGGGATGAGATCTGGTCCACATGCTTTAGAGGTGTCTAGGTTTTTTATAATAGCATGTACCTGAGAAGGGGTGATTTTCAAGTCGTCAAGTGTGGCGTCTGTTCGCAGAGGAAAATCAGGGAGTGAGTGGTGTACCGAGTTCAGTGTGGAGTTTGAGGCAAACCGACTGGCAAGCAGATTAGCCTTGTCAGTTGCCGTGCAAGCAACCTCATGATTGTTTGTTAGTGGGGGAATAATTGACTGTCCATTATTAACTACGCTGTTGTAGATTTTCCAAAAATCCCAGGTTCCTAATTTCTGTGCTTCGATGCGCTTTCTGGTGGTTTCAGAGTAATCTGACTTAGCTGTGTCTATCACTCTCTTACAATTATTTCTAGCTTCTATAAACTTCTGTTTATTTGAGCTGGACTTATATCGGTTGAATCTGCGGAACGCATGCTGCCTTTGACAAATGGCAGCTGCACAAGCAGAAGTAAACCATTGGGGGGAGTGGGGCTTGCTATAGTATTTCCGTGCGGGAACATGTGCTTCAATAGCAGTTTTGAACCATTCAGTTGTCTCATTTGCACACTGTTCCGCTGGAAGAGTAAAGATATTTTGCCATGGGGCATCTCTGATGAGCTCCCTGATGGCTTCCCAATCAGCCTTTTTGTAATACCTCGTTGTTTTGAGTAGTGGGTCTTCAGTTTTAGGGCGAGAATTTAGGCTGATTTCTACCATTATCACAGCGTGATCAGCATTCCCGAGTGGGCTATGGGCATTTGTTGTACAGTCATTGGGAACTGTTGTCAGAAAGAGATCTAGAAGTGAGGCATGTTGATCGTGCTGGTCTGGGAAACGTGTCGGAAATGTAACCATCTGAGATAGGGAATGAGATATAGAGAAGCTATATGTGGCGCTACCAGCTACGTCTGTGTGATTTGAGAATCCTAGCCAGTTACTGTGGTGGACATTGAAGTCACCAAATACATGTATTTGTGCGCTAGTATCGAGGGAGAGTGCTATATCTATGCTGTCTGAGACTTTGTTTATTAGGGTACAGTCTTGGTTTGAGGGAGAGCGGTAGAGAAAATATAAGTAGCTAATATTGTGTTGCATATTTAGTCTGAAGCACATAAAGGCCTGGCCCTCTGATTCTAGTTTTATTTCTCTAGTTAGGGGGAGGGTGTTTCGAATATAGACTCCAAGTCCATGCATATGTCTGTCCGAGTCCTTACGGTAGAGTGGGAGATAACCAGGCATGTTAAAGTGGTTAGAGGGTATGGAGGAGTGAAGGTTAGTTTCACTTAATGCTAAGATATCCGGGGTGTTTACAAGGAGAAATGACTCAACATCATCTAAGTTAGTTCTAAGCCCGCGGATATTAGTAAATGCAAGCCTCAAGGGAGGAGGCAGGTTGGTTTTCTTTGAGTTTGGTCCTGGTTTAAACGTAACTTTTGCTTGAGCTGTCATTTCATTTTATTTTATTTAAAGTTTCAGTTAGGGTGGATGAGTGAGGGGGTGCTGGACAAGTAGTTGTGCAGAATACCAGACATGCAATACAAGTAGACCATCAGCTGTCCTCACCCACAGGATTGTGGCCTCGGGAAAGCCCACCGGGGATGAGTGCAGGGTCCCTTTCCATGCGCGACATGGCACTACAAACATCCCGATATTTTACAACTGTTGATGGAGCAGCCGCTCTAAGCGCTACCAAAGAGTTAGGGCTCCTGTACTATCAGTCGGAAACAGCAGCCAGGAACTGTCAATCCGGTACCCTCAATCCATTAGGCAAAGCCAGCCCAGTCCAACTGCACTGACATATATGGCACTGAAGCACCCCACTGTGTCCAGTTTAGGGGGATGGGATGTGGCAGGAGTGGGGAAAAGCGGCGTTCATTACCCTAGTCAGGAAACAAGGTCAACCACTGGGTGATTCAAGCGAGTCCCTGTGATAGTACCTCTACGCCTGGCCAATAGGCAAAGAAGGAGTATGAAAGCCGAGCGATAGACAGAGTCTATCTCCTCCTTAAGCAGTTTAGGTTTGCCAACCGGTGATTTGTTTGAGTCACCAGTTCTAGGAAGGTTGTCGTCCAGGACTGAAGAGGCCTCCCTCCCCTAGGTTTAGTTTCAGAGTTTTCCTTCTCCTAGACGGATGGCCTGGGAAGACCTACGGGTCCATCAGCTCCGAGGGGGTTCGCCCCGCGCCTGGGTCCTAATCCAGGTATTTCTGCGACCCCGCATGGGTAGTTAATATTTATTGGTTATTTAGGTTAATATCTCCTGGAAAATCGGGCATTTAGGTTAGCTTCTACAGAAGATTTTCACTCCTCAAGTGTGGTTTAAAAAGGGCATTATTATGCTGTCCATTTTCATTTATACTGAGAGAGGGCATACGTAAAAATTCATGCAGTGGAAGCAGTTAAATTTGCTACAGTATTGGATCGAGAGAGTCGAGTTGATGTATGGTTAGATATAGTTTTGTAAGTTTAGCAATGTATGGTTAGATATGGTTTAGTAGGTTTAGGAATGTATGGTTAGATATGGTTTAGTAGGTTTAGGAATTAGGATAAAGTGCTAGAGTATGATCTACTTTCTATTAGAAATTCTGATTTGGTGCCCAAACCGGACATTTAGTAAGACTGAAAGATTAGATATGTTCAGTATAGAGACAAGAGAACATTTGAAATGGAGTACAGTTATACCTGATAGATATAGGTTATTGCATATTCTGTAAGTATAGTAAAAGTATAGATGGATGGATAAGTAGTATTGTATACGAATGCATGGAATTTTAGACAATTTGAGTAAGTTGCCTTTAGACTACAACTAAGGAGAATGACTTCGCCTTTCTCTTAATATCCGGAAGTTTTTATTTCAATGAGTACCGGTTTAGTTTGTGTAATAATTATTGCAATACTATCTCTTAATAAAGAGATATTAACGGTTACTGTTCATTATAGATTACTTTAAGTCAATGTATTGGACTAAGGCTAGTAAGTATTTACTTAGAAGCTTGGTTATGGGTTGGGAGTTATAATCGGGAGCATGCCTAGGAAATTTTAGGTGTTAATGGGTATCGATTTGCGAGTTTGTTAAGGTCAAGGGCGGAGAGCAAGGACCCATCTAAGTTACGGGAGACGGATTTGTTTAGTGTCAACTTAGGAAGTAGAGCAGATTTGATTTGTTAGTGATCAGGAGAAAGAGAATTTAAGTAAAAAATAATAAGGTTTGTCATGCAAAACAGACAAGGCAGTCATCTTGGAGGTAAAGTATCTATAGGAGGTACTTGCTTAGTATACAAGCAGCAGTATTTTGTAGTTTGGAGAGGAATTTTAGGTACAATAGTTTCATGACTTATTGCAAAAGTCCGTAGTCAAGGTGAGGGACGATGTACTTCTAATATTGAAACTGGGTTTTTCTAATTTTAAAAGTAGTTGACTAGAGTGTTATTAGGTGTTCTACTTTGCTTAGGGATAGAATAAAGATTTAAGGTAATATTCAGGGTGATATAAGCAGTTTCATGAGGATTGGATATATGATCACTGGATGTTGAACTGCTCAGGAGGATTCTTGTATCAATTAAGAAGGATGTCTTGGTGATATAAGATTTGAGAAATTAAGAGTCTGGGGATACAGAGAGCTTTGAGCCGATGAGGATTCAGTATAGGCGATTGTATATATAAATAGAAACTGATTTAAATATATATATATATATATATATATATATATATATATATATATATATATTCTATTTAAAAAAATTTCTTCAAAATATCTGGATTCGCCATTAAATGACCTGAAAAGGGTTGATATGCCGTAAAACAAAAACAAGAAACTAACCAACAACTACTGGTGGCATAACACTGAAATTAACTGGAAATAACAACCATACATTAAGGATGGTTTATAACGAGTAAAATCTTTGTTTGGATGGATTAATAATGCGTATGGAAATGTATCGATAAGTTGAAAGGCAAAATGTTCATTTCAACTTACCGACATATTTCTATTACTTTTGCGCATGCATAAATTCATTCATAGCTTGAAATGATTTAATTTTAAATTTTCTTATCCATTTGTCGATAGCTCAAACGGTAGGAAACACGTTTGGACCGCTAAATATTTTGGTTTCGATTCTAGCTGACGGTACCCAAATCATGCTTTTAACTTTTGAAATCAGTACTATATATTAGGTACAATATAATATTTAATAGAGAAATGGCTCTGTAATAATGAATACGGAATCTCCATGGATTAAAATATATTTAAGCGCTCGTTTCGTATGAAACCTTTGAGACCTTTTTATCACAATCATAAATTTATTACAAAACAAAAT
>NC_136514.1:30421614-30449114 GCF_053919585.1 Euprymna scolopes | reverse complement strand
ATCCTATGGGAAATTACAGTCAGTACATCAGCTGTAGATCTCGCAAGACAAAAACTACATTACTTGTCACTGGGTAAGTTGTCTTTGCTGAGTTGGTTGACAATTTCTTTATTTAACACAGATTCAAGCAACTTACTCAAAGCATACAGAAGAGTAATTGCTCTGTAAGTAGGGTCAGAAGATTAATCGCCGGTATATTTAAATCTTGAGCAGAAATGAGGTTTTCCAATGTGTTAGGAAACATTTATTTCTCCTTCAGGCAGCAACTGAACAGCTTTACAAGAAGGGGTTGCAGTTTTTTTAATACAATGACTGGAATATTGTCATGACTAGTTTTTTTGTTTTTTTTTTGCTGGCATCAAGGTTCTTGATGAGTGTGGCAATATCATGAACAGATACGTAGATGTCGCTCAGATTATTTTTGGTCTTGGGGAAAATTCTGGAAATAGATGGCTCTTATCGCATATGATTGAGTTTAATACAAAATTTTTGACAAAGAGTTTGACTTTCTCAGGTGCTGGCCAAATCAACTCGAGCCTGTTGATGATGGTCGGAATAGAGAATGCGTATCTGTTTTGGGCTTTGTTTGTTATTCAACAAAACTCATGGACTTCAACTTTGAACATATGATCCTCTCGCATTTTTTATAATTCTTTTGCAGTGAAATAACACTCAGGATGAGGACAGTAGTCTGAAGAATACAACTAATGCGAATAATTAATCCTCATCTCAAAAATTTATAACCGTAATTGTCACGCATTATAACAATTTTTAATATTCCTTGGCGCTAGTCAGACAACTTCAATTAGAACCATTTCAATTGGTCGGGATCCCTTATCAGGTACCCCCTTTTGGTTTCTTCTGTTAGCCATGAGTCGCTCTGTGTTGGCCATAACTTCCCTAGTATGTTTGTATGTAGCGGTACTCGCTCTAGGTGGGTTGAACCAATTTCCTATAAGGGAGGAATGTCATAGGAATATAAAATTCAGAGGCGGTCCCCAGTTGCTTGAATATCCTGGTCAGGGGAGGTGAAGCCGTTAAGTTTTTCTGCAGTTTTTGTAGTTAGATGTCGACGTCCTCCTAGCGCCTAGTATTCCGAAATGGTCACCCATCTGGTAATGGCCAGGCTTCGGTGATCTAACAAGAACCAGTGTGTCAACATTTAAGAATGTGTTTTTTATTTACCTGGTAATCGACTAGGATATAAACTACAGTTTAATTTCCTTAGCATCTGAATTTCTATGCTGCGTGGCCTCATCAGATCCTAAAATAATGATGACAGTTGACATGGGCTGACCTTTAATCTCTGGCTAATTCTTGCGCTGCGGGTCAAACATAATAACAGAAAACAACCATTTTTTTTTTTTTTCGTAAAATCATATTGTTCGTTGCATTTAAAATTCACGTTTTTTTATGTTTTTTTTCTTTGACGTAGTATACGCGGTATCTTTAAAATATACTAGTGTCCGGATCATTCGTAAATTTCTTCTTGGTTCCAGCTACTTTGTCAGCTTTACATCGTTTTTTAATTGCAAACACTCCAGACATGGCGTGAAGCCACTCGATTTAAGGAGCTAACAAAAAAACAAAAGACGATTATTGTAAAGACAGGAGGTTCCTATTTACCTTTTTCTTGAAAAGACATCGAGGAAAACAGTCAGCAAGACAATAGGAGGAAAACAGTCAGCAAGAAGAAGGTTCTACAACTTTGCAGTTCTTGTAAAGAAGCTACTGTAATAGGAAGCTGTATTACAATAAGATATTAAAACAGCGAATTAACGGCGACCACTAGATGAACGGGTCAAACAAGCTGGAATAAGGAAAGCAAAACTGTTTAAACGTTGTCTTAAGGAGAATTGCTTCCTATCACATTGGAAAATCTCATCAGTATGACCTGTATTTAAGAATTCAGGTGATCGTTCATCCTCCTCTCAGTACAGGTCAATAAGTCTCCTGTGCGTCATGAGTAAGTTGCTGGAATCTGTGTTAAATAGAGAAGTAATCAACCTTGTCAGCAAAAATAACCTTCTTAGTGACACACAATATGGTTTCCGTTCTGCTAGATCTACAGCAGATGTGCTTATAGTTATATCATAGGATTAGCGAATCTCTCGACAGAGGCAACCTTTCTAGGGCAATTACTCTTGACATATCAAAAGCCTTTGATATAATATGGCATAAAGGTTTACTTCACAAGATCTCCAGCTATGGTATAGCTGGAAATGTCTTCTCAATTATTAAATCATTTCTTTCTGATAGATTCATAAGAGTAGTAGTTGATGGGCAAAAATCAGAAGCTCACAGTATTAATGCTGGAGTTCCTCAGGGGTCCATCCTGGGCCCAACTCTTTTCCTGATCTACATTAATGATCTTCCAAATCACATCCTTACATCATTCGTAGACATTTTTGCTGACGACACTACCATCTATGGTAGCACATCTAAGACAGTAAACGACCAAGTTCTCTTCGATTCTCTCTCCTCTGATCTTGATCACGTTGTACAATGGGGAAAGGAGTGGCTGGTTACTTTTAATGCATCTAAAACCAGCCTTCTATCTTTACATCATCAACGTTCTGATCCCCATCTGGCATCAATTAAAATGAATGGCTCTCGTCTTCAGGAGGCCTCAAGTTTTGACGGGCTTCTGGGCTTGACATTTACTCCTGATCTTGAATGGTATGTGTACATCAAATCTGTTGCCAAGGCCGCTGGAAAAATGGTCGGATCCTTTTATCGGGCCAGTAGATATCTTACTGTTGATGCTATTCTCTATCTATATAAGAGCCAGATACGTTCAAGGATGGAATACTGTTGCTACATATTGACAGGAGCTACTAGAAAAGACTTGTCCTGCCTTGATAGGGTTCATAATAGACTTCGTGGCCTGGTGGGACATGTTCTTTTCTCTTCGCTGCAACCTCTATCTCACAGAAGAGATGTTGCGAGTTTGTCTCTGCTTTATTGTTATTTTCATGGAAAGTGTTGGACTGAGCTTCAATCTATGGTCACCCCTCGCCAAACCTTCACGAGAAACACTCGTCTAGCAGAAAACACTATGAATAATTCCCCCCACTCTTTATCTGTGCCTAAACCTAAACATAGATTCCATGAACAAAGCTTCTTTCTTAGAACTGCAAGCCTGTGGAATTGTATTCCGTTTTCCTGCTTTCCAGCTCTCTAGTCCAACGTGAACAAGTTTCTGATGAGCCGTTCCAACAAATTTACCGAACAAGTTTCTGATGAACCGTTTAACAAATTTACCGAACTTCCATTACTATCGATTACTATATTGTCCTTTTGACTGCTGTACACTCTTTAACCTTTATCCTTGAGTGGCCTATCGGCCTTGATAAGTGGTGACGTCTATGTAAAAAAGCAACCATTTTTTTAATCGTAAGCTGTTATAAGTCTTATTGTTTCATTCTACTTCTTGTCTTTTACGTTATTTTTTATATTTGCTCTCCTAATAAATGTATTATGATTATGTATTCCTAATAATGTGTATCTTTTATGGAAATCTCTCCAGATAAGGGGTGAAGCCACTTGATTTAAGAAGGTAATAAGAACGAAACATGATTATTGACCTTAGTTTTGAAAATACCAAGGCTATAGGTAGGAAGAAAATATTCGGCACTGAAGAGAGTTCCATAACTTGCAATTCTGTGAAAGAAACTGCTGGAATAGGAAAGTGTATTACAATGAGGTATCCAAACAGTGAAATGGATCCAAGCAATAATCCTCCAATAAATATCAATATGCAGTATAAGTACCGTACTATCGTCGGAATTATCCGAACCATTTACGGAATACGCCGATATGTGCCGAAATGCTGAGTATCTTTATATAAGAAACCATAAAGAACTCACTGGTTTGCTATGATTAGTTTATTATTTAAATAAATAAAAAATTCTATGTACTTATCTTGAATAAAACAAATAAATCAGTAAAAATCATTAAAAAAACAAACAATAATAATAAAATATATTTAAAAAACTGTTTGCTATCAGCTGTTAAACAATATTTATTCATGAAACTTAACTTACGATTAATATTTTTGTTGATTTAAATTTTAATTTTCTAAAAATTCTAAAAATTGTTAAATAATTATTTATTTAAAATTTGTTGATTTTTTAATTAATTTTTCATTGAAAATGTTTGCATTTTTAATTGAAAATGTTTGCATTTTTCAATAATTTTCATTGAAATTGTTTTAATTTTCAATTCATTTTTCATTTTTCATTGAAAATGTTTGAATTTATCGATTAATTTTCCGTTGAAAATATTTTGGTTATTCAATTTATTTTGTTGAAATATTTTCATTTTTAACTTTATTTTTTGTTGAAAATGTTTTCATTTTCAATTAATTTTTCATTATATTTTTTTCATTTTTCAATTAATTCTTCATGAAAATTGTTTTCATTTTTTAATTAAATTTTCATTGAAATTGTTTTCATTTTAATTTGATTTTTCATTTTAATTGTTATCATTTTCAATTAATTTTTCATTCAAATTGTTATCATTTTCAATTAATTTTTCATAAACATTGTACTCATTTTTCAATTAATCTTTTATTGAGATTGTTTTCATTTTCAATTAATTCCTCATGAAAAATTGCTTTCATTTTCAATTCATTTTTCATTGAAATTGATTTCAATATTCAATTAATTTTTCATTGAATGTTTTCATTTTTCAATTAATTTTTCATTGAAATCGTTTTCATTTTTCAATTAATATTCATTTGAAATAGTTTCATTTTTCAATTAATTTTTCATTGACATTGTTTTCATTTTTAATTAATTTTTCATTGAAGTTTTTTCATTTTTTAATAAACTTTTCATTAAAATTGTTTTCATTTTTTATTTGATTTTTATTGAAATGTTTCTATATATTTTTCAATTAATTTTTCATTGAAATTATTTTCATTTTTCAATTATTTTTTATTGAAATTGTTTTCATTTTTAAATAAATTTTCATTGAAATTGTTTTTATTTTTCCATTAATTTTTCATTGACGTTGTTTTCATTTTTCTATTAATTTTTTATTGAAAATTTTGTTTATATTTTTCAATTAATTTTTTTATTAAAAGTGTCTTTATATTTCAATCATTATTTTATTGAATTATTCTTGTAATTACAAAAATAATATATTTGTCATTGAAAAAATTTGCCGAAAACAAAACGCGAAACTTTCGGCGTACCTTTCGACGTTTTCCGTAAGCCGTACGAACGATTACGATGATGAATAAATACCAAGGAAGATAATCTCTGGGGACGTTTCCACACTGATCAATATAATTTATTCATTTTCTAGTTACGTCTTTCTGGTTGTGGCTGAAGATTTATTATTGGAATGAGTCAATAATTTCTTTGAAATTAAATGACTACAACTTCTTTTGAATTGGTTGAATAGATGACAATGTCCAAACGTTGATCAGTTAATAAAAGATATCGGCCATATTGCTGTCATTCTATCTAATTCAATCAGCGTCTGCAGCCAGTATCATTTGGAATGAAAAGAAATTTTATTGAAAAAGATCATCAGCTAGTCGTTAAATATTGAAATAGAATTGGTATTCAATAAGCGGGAAAAACCAATCCATCTACTTTTGTCAACAAAAATATTTGCTCTGACACGAATAGGAAATAAGTTGTATGTATATATATATATATATATATATATATATATATATATATATATATATATATATATATTTCTGTGGAAGTCTACTTTATTTTAATTATAACATACCAATTCTTATTTGATATGCCAATGGTGATTTAATTTTATCTATGCTTCTGAGGTGATATATTACTGAATGATGACAATTATGATTCTCGTGTTTTACTTATGAGAGCTGATATTTGTGTTCTCATTAAGGAAACAGGACAATCATGTTGCTGACAGTTTATTTTGAGGGCGAACCAGCGTATTATATTCTCATTTCATGAGGTCGCTTTCTTTTTTTTCTCAGCCATTATTTCATTGGATTTTTATTTTCTTATTTGCTATGCTTTTCAAAGATGGAGTAGTTGTAGCAAAATACTGTTTGGAGAAAAACTTTAAGAGTTGTATATATATATATACATATATATATATATATATATATATATATATATATATATATATATATATATATGGAAGTCTACTTTATTTTAATTATAACACTACTGATGCCATTCTCTATCTATATAAACGCCAAGTACGTCCAAGGATGGAATACTGCTACCATATCTGGACAGGAGCTGCTAAAAACAGCCTATCCTGTTTTAACAGAGTACAAAATAGACTTCGTGGCTTAGTGGGGGATGCCCTTTTCTCTACCCTGCAACCTCTCTCCCACAGAAGAGACGTTGCGAGCCTATTCTTGTTTTATCACTATTTCCATGGCAGATGCTCGTCTGAACTCCAATCTCTGGTCCCCCTTCTCCAATCTTTCACGAACAATACAATATATTTTTTTCTTACGTGCCATGATGTCGTTTTGCAGGGTTTGCTGGTCGAAGTAGAGAGTGTGTATTGCTTAACTTCGGTGATCCAGCGGGAACCGGTGTGTCTTCGTGACCTTGTGGTATTATCAATAGACATTCACCTTGCATGGTTTGATGGTCAATGTACAAAAAGATATTCTAAAAACTTTCCACTTGAAACCCAGTTTAGTGAAGATGGTTATGCGCCTTATAGGAGAAGATCGCCTGACGATGGTGGCTTTAAAATTATGATTGGCGGGCATGAAGTTTACAATAGGTGGTTTGTACCTTACTCTCCCTTACTTTCAAAGAAATGCAATGCTCACATAAATTTTTAATTTTGCAATTCTGTGAAATGTATCAAATATGTTTGCAAATACATAAATAAGGGATCTGAGGCAGCCATGTTTTCCTTACAAAAAAAATGTTACTAATGAAGTTACTTGGCATAAACTTGGTAGATATATTGGCACTAATTAAACATTTTGGCGTATTTCGGGGGTTTCTATTCATAAAAGGCAACCTCCAATCTAATAGCTTGCAGTTCATCATGAAAAGTATCAGAGTGTTTATTTCATAAACGAAAATGCTGGCCAAATTGCCTTAAAACCAAAAGATATAACTCTTAGTGCATTTTTAAATTGTGTGAACAAGATAATTTTACAAAAAACTCTTATGTATAATCCGATTCCATCTTATTACACATAAAGTAACAACACATGCAGAGGAGAAAACGAGGAGCTTATGTTGAGGGTCATCCAGATGTATAATTTGACACTAAAATTGGAAGAGTTTACTCTGTGCACCCACGTCAGCATGAATGTTTCTTTTTTTAGATTCCTTCATCATGAAATAAAAGGGCTGATTCATTTACATTTCTAATAAATATTGATGGACAAACTGTTGGCAAATATTATGTTGTTTTATATGGTTCTACATTCTCTTTGCAATTGAGAAATTGAAATGGGTCATTTTTCTGCTTCTCTAAAAACATATATTTTGTTGGTCACTCTTAGCTACGAAGGACAAGAAAGTTTACATAAAATTTTCTTTTAGTCATATTTTGCTTCGGTTACGATAGCCCAAAACTTGAAGTTATTTTATTACACGTATAATCCCTTTTTCATAACATTTCATACTATCATACATCAGAGTCCATTTTGAAGCCTCTTTTTGAACCCAGTCAATGACAGGTACTTCAGCTAGTATACATATATATATATATATATATATATATATATATATATATATATATATATATATATATATAGTATTTCTAGTCTGCTATTAAATGCGAAATATTAAATATTGTTTTTATATTATTACGTTGTCTATATATATATATATATATATATATATATATATATATATATATAAAATTGTGATTCAATGAATTTAAAAAAACTCTCATTGAAATGAAATGAAGTGGTTGAGTTTCATATCAAAGAATTTTTATTATTAATAAATTTATTATTATTATTATTAATAAATTTATCAGTCCTGTAGCAGGAGGATTTGCAGAAAAAAAATTTTTCTGCAAATCCTCCTGCTACAGGACTTCTGATAAATTTATTATTTTGACTTTGATTTTCCATGTCTCACTGACTTTAGCAAATAGGGTGCATACCTTTATAAGTATTTGCTAATATTTTCTCTCCTCTGATGAGATGATAGACATCGAAACCCTATAGGTTAAGGAGATTAATTTTCTAAAGCATTCTTTGTCTTGCTTAGAATAATAAAAATTCTTTGATATGAAACTCAACCACTTCATTCCATTTCAATGAGAGTTTTTTGAAATTCATTGAATTACAATTTGATTTATTTGCTCTATCTTGCATATCGAGCAATTCTTGTTTAGATGGGATAACTCATAGAATATTACTGCCAGTAATATTTTGTAAACCTTACAATCTCACGTTTCCATAACAACTGATTGTTAAATAAAAACTATTCTGAAGAATATATATATATATATATGCATATATATAACTTGTATAGTTGTTTTATATATTATAGAAAAGTCCAATAATTATAAGATAGTGCTCAATAAGAGGTAGAGCTGTATTTTCGTATAAATTGCTTTATAAATACGAACATTATTGGATGCATATGTACATACATGTTTCAGCAGTTTAGTTTTCCAGACCATTGTGAGCTGAACTAAGAGGAATATCCTTCTTTCATATCGTTTTGTTTGGAAAGGGGCGGGGAAATGATGGAGACCAATGTGTGTATTCACTCAGATATCGTTATTTACCAATAGACCCACATATTCCCACATTCGTGCGTCATATACACACATCTTCACAAACTCACCCTCTAGCACGTTTATCAGAGATGCAATTCTTATCTTTTCCTTTCTTATCTTTCATTTATCTTATATGGTTCATTTTCAAGAATTTTTTTATTGCACTGAGCCCTTTTACTGTTTTGGTCAATCGTAGCGCCTCACACATGCATCAAGATACGAAAGAAGTGTAACATATTCGAATAAACACATAATTCCATTAACACACACTCACATATATATATACTTATACATGTATATATTTATAGATACACATACACTTATATATATATATATTTATCGATACACATACACTTATACTTATATTTATAGATATACATACACTCATACACATCTGCCCACATATATACATTTATACACACACACACTCACACATATATATGCTTATACATGTATATATTTATAGATACACATACACTTTTATATATTTATAGATACACATACACTTATATATATTTATCGATACACATACACTTATACTTATATTTATGGATATACATACACTTATATATATATTTATAGATATACATACACTTATACACATCTGTCCACATATATACATTTATACACACACACACACACTCACACACACATATATATATACTTATACATGTATATATTTATAGATACACATACACTTATATATATATTTATAGGTACACATACACTTATATATATATATATATATATATATATATATATATATATACATGCACTTATACACATCTGTTCACATATATACATTTATACATACACACACTCACTCATCTATATAATGCTAAAACTCTGTCGTTCTTGGTTGTTTGCTTGTTTTCTTGCGCACTATCCTCCTTCTACTACTACTACTATGACTACTCTTCTTGCTACTACTATTACTTCTCTTTACAACTACTACTTCGCCTCCTCTTACTACTACTACGATGCCTCCTCTTCCTTATCCTACTATTACTACTACTGGTTGACATGTATTTTCCCTATACTTCTCCTACTACTAATACTACTACTACTAATGAAGAAGAAGATTTTTTTTTCAAAAATAAACAATCATAAACAGAATGACTCATAGAAATCTATCTATATTCTTTTTTTCATTTTAATATCTCACAAAAAAACTATTTTCTTCACGTTACAAGTGTCATGCTCATACATTAATTCCATAGCTAATATAACATACTGACCCCTTAGGGGATGTTTTGCAACTATTCTGTATTACAACTATACTATCGCAATTTTCTCACAAATAAATCAACTTTGGCCTGTTGACAACGTATTTTTTTGTACTGTGTACGTTTTCAGTGGCCTAATTCTTTTTGCGTTTTAAATTATCCAAATAAACAATTGTTAATACTTTCTGCATTTTTTTACATCGTTCATTTCCGTATTACGTTGATTTTAACGCAATTTTTCTTATAAATAAATCTACTATTTTACAATGTATTGTTTTACTGTGTACGTTTTCAGCGACCCAATTTTTTTCACGTTTAAATTAAAAAATATTTCAAAATTTGAATTTAACTTTAAGTATTATGGTATCTGTTCAGTGCACATTTACCTATAAGTATGGCAAACCACTTATAATTCAATGGCTTTAAGTTTATTTTTTCAAGAATAAACAATCATAAACAGAACGACTCATAGAAATCTATCTATATTCTTTTTTTCATTTTAATATACTTTCATAGAAATGTTTCTGTTATGTCACAAAAAACTATTTTCTTTACGTCACAAGTGTCACGCTCATACATTAATTCCATACCATAGTTAATATACACTGACCCAACGGGTCATGGGTAGTCTAGTATATATATATATATATATATATATATATATATATATATATATATATATATATATACGGCCCTGTCGGTGGGGCATTAGAATACGCCGACTGCCCCCTGCAGAGGGTGAAAGTCCCTCAATGGGGGGTCCTGGATATGACCTTAAACTATATCCGATGGTGAGGCCCCAGCTTGCGGGCTCTTGGGAGTATGGAGCCACCCTTTAATTGCCATTGCTCCCAGGTTCACACTGACCCGGAGTGGTAGTACCTGTTAGGGTCCCAACTATGGGTTAAATAGAAACTGACTTGCAAAAAAACAAATATATTCTATTAAAAAGATTTTCTTCAAAATCACCGGATTCGGCGTTAAATAACCTGAAAAGGGTTGATATGCCGTAAAACAAAAACAACCAACCAACTTATAAATACACACATTCTAAGACCATTTTCATGAAATGTTTATTCCCACCAACGTCAATTTGCTAGAAACAAAAGGCATATATGCGTGTGTGTGTTTGAGAGAGAGATAGAATAAGATATATATATATATATATATATATATATATATATATATATATATATATATATATATATACGAGGGTGGTTGTTGTATGAATTGAATCGTAAAAATGCACAAAAAAAACGGATAGCGCTAGTTTTATTGTTACCTCTAAAATGTGCATCACTAAACCTCTAAGTAAATCTACATCTAAAATGTTTAAATTAATTCCTAATCAAATAAATTATTTTCACCAAAAAACGGAATTCTACAGCAATATATATCTTCTGGGGGCAGTAAATAATTCATGTTCAGTAAAAGAGAAAAAAAGGAGGGGTGCATAAATTCTCGAAATTCAATAAAATGTACTGCAGCATATGACTTTAGTCATATGCTGCAGTACCTTGTATATAAAAATATGACACAGAAAACATTTTTAAAGAATTAAATCTATCTATGAAAGAGAAAATGTGTGTGAGAGAATTCTCAACCTATTTACTCAACGAGTTTTTGATCTAAAGACTTGAAATTTCATATATAGGGTATTCAAAGATGTGGAAAACTTTTTAATTGGTTTTCATTTTGATAAAAAAAAAGCTGCTGAGGGGTCAAAGTTGAAAAACTGATGCGTGGGGGGGTCATCCGATTTTTATCTGTTTGCTAACTATTTCACGAATGCGCTTACATGAATGGGTCACGTGATAGATTCCTTATGTTGAGAATAAGTACTTTGTGAATACTTTTAAAGAATGTGTCAAGTTAGCCTAATGGTTATCGTATTTGACTCGCTGTCTTTAAGATTTGGGTTTCAATCCAAGCTCGAGTATTTTTTTACTTACAAGAAGTTCCATGTTTGGAAAAAATATAATAATACTCACATGCACATGTTTCAGTGTCTTTCCCTATTTTTACTTAATTTTTTTTTTTAAAGGAATTTAACGTTACGTTCAATACCTGTGGTATTTCTGTTCATAACAAGCAAAAATTCTGCATTAATTAATATATAACATTGATGCGTATTTTACGACCGGGCAACGCCGGGCGCACTGCCAGTAAAACTATACAATTGGGTTTTTGCAGGTGGTGATAGTAAATATGTAGATTTTTTTCAACATTTTTCCTATCTCGCTGACACTTGTGGTGTGCCCACCATTCGGATAATAATGAACTTTTACACTTACTAACAAAATCCGAAGAATATGTCTATTAGCATTAACACACTTGTGACAGTCGGACTGACGTATAACATTCTTTACTTGTTGTATTTTTCTTTTCTGCTCAATATATTTTCTTTACACTAAATAATGAAGTGTCTTTCTTTCAGTTAGATAATAACAGGGCAACGCCGACGTTATTGCTAATCGAAGATTGATATGATCGTTGAAATATTTGCAAAAATTGGAATCTTATCATAGCAAAATAAATATTTACAGAGAATATCATTTTTGTTAAGATGTTTTGATAGAAAAGAATGCAGAACATAAACAATAATTTAAAAATAGGCTGATCTATAGTTTGACGAAGTCTTACGTAGAGGTCATTTTTAGTGATTTTTAGAAAAGACACATATGATTTGTTCAGTAAAGAATAGGGAATAAGAGAGAGAGAGAGAAAGAGAAAGAGAGAGAGAGAGCGGATCGAGTCGGACGGTGATGGCTCACAGTATAGGGGAATCAGAATGCATTAGCCTAGGATCAGCGTCAGCTTTTCAATGGGGGAAACATCGGTAAATAAAGTTGCTGAAAAGACAACCCGAGATTTTTTTATTCATTGGGATGAATCTTCTTTGTAGTTTTCCGCGAAGATCCGTCAAGATCAGGGACGGACTAGATATATTTCTCCAATTTACCCGATGTTGCAACCCCAGAGACGGTTATTTTTCCCTTTTTTTATATGTCCGTTATTAAAATGTATCTGATGTCCGTTTTTGTTACATGTCCGTTATTAAAATGTATCTGATGTCCATTTTTGTTACATGTCCGTTATTAAAATGTATCTGATGTCCGTTTTTGTTACATGTCCGTTATTAAAATGTATCTGATGTCCGTTTTTGTTACATGTCCGTTATTAAAATGTATCTGATGTCCGTTTTTTTACATGTCCGTTATTAAAATGTATCTGATGTCCGTTTTTGTTACATGTCCGTTATTAAAATGTATCTGATGTCCATTTTTGTTACATGTCCGTTATTAAAATGTATCTGATGTCCGTTTTTTTACATGTCCGTTATTAAAATGTATCTGATGTCCGTTTTTTTACATGTCCGTTATTAAAATGTATCTGATGTCCGTTTTTTTTACATGTCCGTTATTAAAATGTATCTGATGTCCGTTTTTGTTACATGTCCGTTATTAAAATGTATCTGTTGTCGTAAGCCTTATACCACTAGACGATATCCGAGTAATACACACTCTTCTATGTCATACAGAATCCGACAATAATTAAACATTTCGAACCCTTATTAGATCTCAACACTGACGGTACCATCTAGTTTCCTCTTATAATGGGTTCTGTTCTTGTGAAACTTTGTGATTTCAGATTGGCACTGTAGATCATTCTCGAACTTTTCTAGTTACGTATTGATTGTAGCAAGATTTAAACCATTGAAACCATAGTTTTCCTTTGTGTAATGATCTGCTTTATTTTGTATACAAAAAAAAACGTATTTTCCAACTCATTCGTCTTATCAGTTCTTCGGTGTTCATAATTAGCAGCAGAAGGTAATCCTTTTCGTTTGTTGTAAGAATATTCTTGCGAGATATTTCCAGGTTAATCCTTTCGGTGCTTTTATTTAATTAAACGCGACATTGGTGAGGCGTTATGTAGTACTAATATGCTTGATGTTTCTTAGATAATAAATATGGTAAACCGAATTTATTGATGGTATCTGTATATAGTTACATCCATATATATATATATATATATATATATATATATATATAGTTAGATTTTTATATATATATAGTTAGATTTATATATATATATATATATAGTTAGATTTATATATATATAGTTAGATTTATATATATATATATAGTTAGATTTATATATAGATATAGTTAGATTTATATATATATATATATATATATATATATATATATATATATATATATATATATATATATATATATATATATATATATATATATGGCTCACAGTATAAGGGAATCAGAATGCAGTGAGTCAAGTACGATAACTTTGGCCCGACTTGACATGTTCTTTAAAAAGTGTTTTCAAACCTACTTGCACTGCTATATATATATATATATATATATATATATATATATATATATACATATATATATATATATATATATATATATACATATATATATATATATATATATATATATATATATATATATATATATATACTAGCAGTATTACCCAGTCTTGATCGGGGGTTGCTTTGATGCCTTTTTACGCATATTTTTATCTGTATTATTTCTTTTTCGTTGTTTTGTTTTGCTTTTTGTTTTTTGTAATCCTAAAAGTATTTTAGGAAATTTCGGTTATATTGACCCCTTACTGATCAACGAGCCTTCACACAGTGAATGCAACGTGCGAGCAGCAATCCAATTTCTCTGATTTATCCCCTTAGCAGCTATTCACCCAGCTCAAAACGAACTACTTTGTCCAGGTTTTTGGACTATGATTTCTTGAGCCGTATGCGAAAGAAACCACAGGATCAACATCGAGTATCTATTCGTTGTAAGAATTTGTGTGGTTGTCGTTGCATAGTTCTACAATTAGTCAGCTGTGTCGAAAAATTCCTTATCTTATGTTGCCAGACATACTTCTTGTATTTGGTTGTTGGGGGGGCCTATGTTTTGTTAAACCTCTAAATCACATTTTCACTAAATATGTGTGTAGACTGTTTTGCTATTTCTCCAGGATCAATTGCTTGTTCAATGGACGTTCAAAAACAGAAACATAATTTACTTTTGCTCTGCTAAAAAGCATGTAAATTTTCAAGTGTTATAAAAGTTTTTGCAGTCAATGAAAAAAAAAGAAATTTACGTACAGAGTTTGAACCTACAAAACACGTCATGTAAAAAAAACATGGTATGAACTTACTCACAGTAGAATTTTCACAGCCCGTTGTTCTATCATTATTGCTAAGGGACGCCATGAAAAAAATGGCTTTACTGATGATAGTATCAAGGATTTTCAAGAACTGATTCGTTCTTGTAGTCGAAGATGTGCAGCTGTCATTGAGAGAAAGGACTCATTTACTAAATATTGATTGTACATGTATTTTTATTGCTTTTTGGCTGTTTACATTGTTTTTCTCAATTTTGTCCCTTACTTTTAGACGTTTCTATTTTGAAAATAAATAAATAATTGTTATAATTCTTTTTCTATCCTTTGCAAATGATTCAAATTTTAGTATGTTATTGCGGATAATAACGACTACCAGTTGTCAAAATTTCAGCTTTTCACAGTTGTTATTTCTAACAAATAGGTTTCCAAATTTTGTCCCTTAGTTTTGTACGCTACTATATATATATATATATATATATATATATATATATATATATATATATATATATATATATATATATAGGGTGTCCACAAAGTCTGGCTACATTATGTAGCCAGACTTTGTGGAAGCATCCTGTAGATTATATAGCCAGACTTTGTGGGCATCCTGTATATATATATATATATATATACATATATATATATGTATATATATATATACATATATATATATGCGTGTGTGTGTATATATATGCGTGTGTGTGTGCGTGTATATATATATATATATATATATATATATATATATATATATATATATATATATATATATATATATATACAGGGTGCCCACAAAGTCTGGCTACATAATCTACAGGATGCTTCCACAAAGTCTGGCTACATAGTGTAGCCAGACTTTATGGACACCCTGTTTAAACAATATATATATATATATATATATATATATATATATATATTGTTTAAAATATAATTATCTACTGACACGCGTTTCATCGTTTACGATTCATCAGTGTGGCTGAATCTGATGATCGTAGACGTCGAAAAACGTGTCAGGAGATAATTATATTTTAAAAATAATATATATTTCGCTCCCCATTTGGGGTACCAAATTGGTCAAAGGGAAAATTATTCCCAACTCGCATTTAGATAAAAATGAACTTTCGTATAAATAACTGAATTCATTCAAAAATGTCGCAAACAAAACAAATAAATACATATATATAGTCGTTTTTATATGAATACTAGCAGGTTACCCGACATTGTTTTTATCGTTATCGAAATCGGTTTAATCGCCCAATTTTCAATCAAATCGATTGATTGCCTGCTCTAATTGGGAACACATCGTTGTGCACCGGAAGGAAGTTTAATATGCTTCCCCGCAGTTACTTAGTTTACGATTCATTGTAGTTTACATTGCACTGTAGATAACTTACTGTTGATTTTATAAAATTATTTCATGTAATGGCTTGAATTAAAGTTAAAATCACAAAAGTAAATAACTCAATTGTGCCCTAAACAGAACGCGCTTCTCACAAATCAAAGAACCTACTGTTGATTTTATATGCCTGATTTTACTGCTTGTACGGTGATAATGACTTTAATTTAAGTTTAAAATTGAAAATGCCAAGTATCATGGTTCAGTTGTGATTTAAACATTCATTTCGAACGCGCCTATATCATATCAAAGAACCTACTGTTAATTTTATTAGGTTGTCCCAAAAATTTGTAAACACTTGTGAAAAATTGAATTTTTATGCAGTTTTGTTTTTCCTTTATATTGTTATAGTGATTTTTCTATTATCATCATCATCATCATCATCATCATCATTATTATTATTATTATTATTATCATTATTATTATTATCTGGTAGTTGATAAAATTGAGCTGCGAGTTTTGATTTTTTTTTTACTGCTGGAAGCGAGATCTTTCAACCAGGAAAGCCGCAGAAGAGGTTTGTGTTTCTGAAGGTTAAGGAACAATTGCATATGCAACGATCTAAAACCTGGCAACATGAATTTTGAAGATAAACCTCGTTCTGGACGTCCGTTAAAGTTGGATGATGGAGACTTGCAAAACGTGTCGGACATTGCGCCTTCATCGAGCACTCGAGAATTGGCTGATGAGCTTGGAGTTGGCAAATCGACAATTCACCGAAACTTGAAGCAACATGATTTTGTTCACAAAAAGGCGCGCCACGGTCCACACGAATTCATTGAAACACAAACCAACAGGCGAATTGAAATTTGCCATCAATTCCTCAGCAATCCATTGGACGAGCGTTTTTTGGAAGCGCATTGTGACATCGGACGAGAAATGGGTCTATATGGTTCAGCATAATCGAGACAAGAGAATGGTTCAGAAAGTGCCAGAGACACCATCGGTTACAAAACAAGATTCGGAAAGAAAGTCATGTTATAAGTTTCGTCGGACTTTGAAGGAATCATGCATTTTGTGTTGGTTCCGAATGGTCGTGCAATCAGTGCTGAACTTTTCTTTAAGTAAGTGGAGTGGGTCTACGAAAAGTTGAAGCAAAAGTACCCGGCTCTGATCAACCTATAGAGCGCTTAAATGCAGCAGGAAAATCTGGACGACACTGAGATTCTCCCACATCCAACCTACAGTCCTGACTGTGCTCCATCAGATTACGGTCTTTTCCGCTCAATGCAACACTTCCTGAAGGGCTGCTAATTCGAATCACTTGATGATGTCGAGAAAGTATGTCAAGAATTCTTTGATTCAAAGGCGGCTGAATGGTACTTTAACCAGATCGATTGCAAAAAGTCTTGGAAAATGATGGGTTTTCTTTCGAGAATTAATTTTTGTGTTGTTTTTTTTATTTATTTATTTTGTTATTATTTGACGAGTAAAATTTCAATTTTTGTGAAAGTGTTTACCAACTTTTAGGACAACTTAATTTATGTCGGGCCCTTTTGGCTTGTGTGGTAATAAAACTTCTCAAATGCACTTGTGATGTTAGGCTGTGTAAGGTGTTAACTTTAGTCAAAATCACCTGTTCCTTCTTTCATCAGATTATTTCGCGTATCGATTATCGATACTTATCGGAGACATTCCGACACAAAACTGATTTAAGAACACTGATAGGCACATAAAATATCTTCCTGTGAAATTTCATAAAAAATCGGCCCAGTCGTTTTCGAGTCAATAGGGAACGAACTCACGCACACACAGAGGGACAAAGTTCCTTTTATATAATAACAGAGGTATGTAATTATATATAAAAATTTGAAAAAACAAGTGCTATTCAACGCCATATCATTTCGCACGTAAATAAAACACTAAAGTCAGCTGAGAAATTGTTAAGTTACACCGGTTTGGGCAGTCGAAGGCTGACAAAGAACGGCTCGTAAAAAAATCCAATAATTTGAGGCCCCTGACGCTGCTCTGCGACTTTTAGTTTCGGAGGAGATAGAGTTAAAAAATATGGAGACAGACATGTAGCCTTTTATATATTAGATAAAACATACTTTTTCCGCACATTATAAATGATCACCTTTAAAGAAAAGTAGCACGAAAATATTTCGGCTCATCATATTTTAACTTTATTTTCCTCAATCATTAATGGGTATCATGTTTCTGATTTTTTTTTTTTTTAATTAGAATTTATTATTCGATATATTTGGATTCTTTGCACGACTGGTTTCATGTTGAGTGTTATTTTCACAATGTTTCGGTCGATACAGCCTCCGACTTTCTGCAGGTGTATTTGTCGAACTCGGGAATCTTTTTGTCGAACTCGGGAGTCTTTTTGAATAGAGTACTCAGTTTTGACTCACACTTTTCTTGAGGTCGAAGGTTCAATTCTAATCGCGAGCGACACTCAAAATATAATTCTAATGGCTGACGGAACAAAAGAATGCTACCCCTGAAGATTAACTAAAGGGTTACGTTCGAAATTCCGTGAAAATTGCCGTGTTTGTCAGAAGGATCACCGAGTTCGACATAATACACTTGAAAAAGGTCGGAGGTTGCATCGACCGAGACATTGGTGAAAATAACACTCAAGATAAGAACAGTAGTCCGAAGAATCCAAATAATACGAATTTAATGAGACCAACTTGCTTAAAGTTAAATAATATAACAGGCAGATGTAATGTGGCTAGATATGGAATAAAAAGAAATCGACAGATTTGAAGATAGATAGACATTAAAAAAAAAAGCGAAAGGAAAAAAATTGTTGCAGCGAGAAATGTCTATGCGAAAACATAATGGATCTAAGTTGATCGCAGTGGCAGATGTTTCTAGCAAGAAATGTCTAAAACGTATGAATCACTTTTTTTGTGATAGAAACGGTGCTGTTAATTTGATAGACAGAAATAATTATGTATTTCCCATTAATGCGTTCGGAAATAATCATGACAAATGACGCTGGTTTCTCTCTCTCTCTCTCTCTCTCTCTCTCTCTCTCTCTCTCTCTCTCTCTTTCTCTCTCTCACACACACACACACACACACACACACGCACGCAAGCACGGACACACATATGCATACACATAGACAAGCACACACGCACACGCACACACACACACGATTACATACACATAGACATGCATATACACATGCACATGGTAGCTGCATTAGTCAAGAAAAAAACTTTTTCTGTTTATTCATTCAGATTCATCTGGAAATATATATATGTGTGTGTGTGTGTGTGTGTGTGTGCGCGCGCGTGTGTGCGTGTGTGTGTGTAAAAGATTCAAACCAATATTAATTAATAATGTTGGTTTCACACGCACCCACACACACACATATAACCATACACATACACACACGCACACACACATTGGCATGCATACACATAGACATGCACAAACACATGCACATGGCAGCTATCTACTCGTTAGACGACCATGGCCATCGCTGTTAATGCGTGCCATCAACTAGAATCGAAACTAAAACATTTAGCGCTCCAGTTTTAATCGTTACTGTTTTAGCTAAGGACAAGAAATAGTAAAAAAAAAAAAAATGAACAAACTTTAACGTGTAAATGTATATTTGCGTATGCGTAGAAGAGCACTTTAATTCGACTTACTCCTGCCAAGTTCCAATTCTTTTCAACTTTAACCCCTTAGCAGCTATTTTTACCGGGTTTTTTTTTACGATCAATTCGAGTTTATTCCATGGGTCCAAATCCCGTATATATCAAGTTTCAAGTCTGTAGACCAAAACTGACAGAAGAGTTTGGTAGAGACTGTTCCTCAGACAGACAGACAGACAGACAAAATAACTTTATATATTTATATATAGATAATAAAATATCAAATTTAAGAAAAGTATAAACGATATGTTTTTTTTTTTATTTCTTTAAAAGACGTTTATTTAACTTAAAAAATATGAAGCAAGATTTAAATTCTTACAAGTCTTTTTCAAACGATTTCTGTTTGTTAATCAATTTTTTTTTTTAGATATAAAAATCTCTCTGGGTAGTAGTCCGTTAGGATGTTAAAATTGGACAGTTTGTACGTCTCTTCAAATGCACGCACGTGATTCACGTAACAACAGAATGTCACTTTTTTAAAATATCCTTATTAAATGAATGTTAAAATTTGAATTTAAGACAGCCAAATATGATTGCTTGCACTTGAGACTTACAAAACACCCATTTTAAGATCCCAACGGACTACTATGCAGAGATATTTTTATATCCCCAACAGAAAAAAATATGATTCACACACAAAAAAAAGAAATCGCTTGAAAAACACACGACACGGAGTCGAAAGTCTGCTACATTTATTTACAGGTAAATTAATGTTTCTTTTAAAGAAAACAAGAATATATCGGTTTGGAGATGAGGGGCCTTTTTTTATTTCAAAAAAGGATTTTTACAAAGAATAATTTTGACAATGTTTTTCAAAGACAAATGTTATATTATACTCATAGATACTCAAAATGTCGTCCGTGCACTTCACTGCAGCGTCTTAACCTAGACCACCAAGCTCGTGTGGCGTTTGGAAGAGTAACTTGTGGGATATCATTTCGAGCTTATGATCTAAGCTGACCTACAAATTTCCCGCTTTTCTAGCGACCACACTGTATATGCGGTCACTGTTTATTTATAGTTCACATTAGGCCGAGGTGTAATGGCGAGCCGTTGACATCTCACCCTAGCTGTGGGCATTAAACTGATTTTTTTCTCCATTACTCTATCCCATCACCTCCAACTTCTCCCTTCGTCACTGTTCGGCCCATGCTTAGCTTAGTAAAAACAAAACGGCATTTTTCGTTTTTCTTTTTCATTTCTCAGCCGTGCGACAACCCTCGACAAATTTATTCATTTGAAATAAATTTATAATGCAGCTTGGCTAAGTTTTTGTTTATTTTTCTTTTAACTTATATATACGAGGGTAAATCAAAAAGTTCTGAGACAAATTGAAAAACTTTATTTATGGAAGTTGAAAACTTTATTTTTCTACATACGATCCGCCTAACTCAATACACTTCTGTAAGCGATGTTTCCATCGATAAATTCCTTCTTCATAAAATTCTGGAACTTGTCTAGTGAACCAGGTCACAACCTCTTTCTTTGCTTCATTTATGGATTGAAATATTATTCCTTTCAAATGTTCCTTCAGTTTTGGAAATAGGAAGAAATCACTAGGCGCTAAATCAGGACTATAGGGAGGGTGTGAAAGGATTTCCCAGCGAAACTCGCGTAAAATTGTTCTTACAGTCTTGGTCGTGTGTGCTGGAGCGTTGTCATGATGGAACAGAATTTGACGATGGAGCTTTCCTCGTTGTTTCTTAGCCAATGAAGTCTTCAGCTTTCTCAAAACTCCTTCGTAATAGCTTGCGGTGATAGTTTTCTGTCCTTCAAGAAAATCTAACGATTCCATCTTTATCCCAAAAAACAGTTGTCATTATTTTTTGAGCTGACCTTTCTGCTTTGAACTTGATATGGCCTGCTGATCCTCTTGGTAACCATTGTTTAGACTGAACTTTGCTTTCAGGATCGTACAGGTAAATCCATGTTTCATCACCGGTTATGACCCGTTCAAAAAAGTTTGCCTCATTTGCTTCAATTCTAGTCAGAAGGGCCAATGCAAGATCTGATCTCAGATTCAACTGATTCTGCTGCAACGCTTTAGGCACCCAACGAGCAGAAAGCTTACTCAGACCAAGATCTTCTTTCAGAATTTAACAGGTTGACCCAAATGAAATGTCAAGCTCCTTAGCAATCTTATTCACTGTTATTCTCCGATCTTCTTCAACAAGATTCCTGACAAGCTCGATGTTTTGAGCATTTTTTGATGTTGAAGGCCTACCTTCTCTTTGGTCATCTTGAAGATCATTCCTACCATCCTTGAATCGTCTGATCCAACGATAAACAACAGCTCTTGAAGGTGACGAGTCTCCATAAACATTTTGTAGAGCTTTAATGATTTCCGTCGGTTTCCATTCCAGTTTTGTTAAAAATTTAATGTTTGCACGAACTTCAAATTGGCTCATTTTGGACTGTCAAAAAGTAATATTATAAAATATTATCTGAAAAAAAAAAAGAATAAAAGATTTAGAATGCTGTAACTTGTCAAATTTGTTGTTAAGTAATCAGTAGTGCAATTAAACCTTGTTTTGTTGCTCTATTTTCATTTAGATTGAATTTATATCACTTGTCTTAAAACTTTTTGATTTACCCTCGTATATATATATATATATATATATATATATATATATATATATATATATATATATATACTTCAGAATAGTTTTTATTTAACAATCAGTTGTTATGGAAACGTGAGATTGTAAGGTTTACAAGATATTACTGGCAGTAATATTCTATAAGTTATCCCATCAAACAAGAATTGCTCGATATGCAAGATAGAGCAAATAAATCTAATGACAAGGATTCCACCAGACTTTGAATTATTATCGCTGGACCCACAAACAAATTTATACAAGCACTTGCCCGATTCGGATATCTACACAGCTATGCGGATTACCCAATATATAACTTGGACCTTATTACCAAACGGATGTAAAGAACGTATAACATAGATTTTACCAAGCAAGCTAGATCTAAAAAAAACTTTCATATCCTTTTTCTACAAATCCTCCTGCTACAGGACTTCTGATAAATTTATTATTTTGACTTTGACTTTCCATGTCTCACTGACTTTAGCAAATAGGGTGCATACCTTTATAAGTATTTGCTAATATTTTCTCTCCTCTGATGAGATGGTAGACATCAAAACCCTATAGGTTAAGGAGATTAATTTTCTAAAGCATTATTTGTCTTGCTTAGAATAATAAAAATTCTTTGATATGAAACTCAACCACTTCATTTCATTTCAATGAGAGTTTTTTGAAATTCATTGAATTACAATTTGATTTATTTGCTCTATCTTGCATATCGAGCAATTCTTGTTTAGATGGGATAACTTATAGAATATTACTGCCAGTAATATTTTGTAAACCTTAAAATCTCACGTTTCCATAACAACTGATTGTTAAATAAAAACTATTCTGAAGAATATTAAGCTCCCTCCAAGTAAGGTTGAGCTTTTCCATCCCTCCAAAATATGTTTGACAAAGAATTCTTACCACTTTCCGCTACAAATATACCTATTCCCTCTAAACGTTCATACATACATAAGCTTGTACAGTCCATCAACAAATTTCTTATAAATGTCAGATGGAAAGCCTACCACTTTGACCAAAACACCAACAAGAAAAACACAACAAAAAAACTAGTTTAACACCCTGAAACAATCAAAATGGGCCTCCTGGTTTACTCTAATAGTGAACAGAAGAAATTACAAAGAACTGCGGCAAAATTCTACGGCCTTAAAACAAATCAGCACCCTATGTTTAACCCAGAACTTGAACATTTTGAAAACAGGATAATTGACTCAGTCAAAAATATTAAGTTTAAGAATAACTGGCATACACCTAACAGTACCACTAGGAAAATAAATAACTTTGCGAAAAAAGTCAGTAAAAGTTCGCATATATTTGTTCCAGCTGATAAAACTAAAAACTATTATAAACTAGAATACAGCAATTATAAGAAATTTATATACAAAGAATTACAAAAATCCTATAAGCCTGCTCCCGAAAACAAAATAGATGAAATCAACTTAGAAGCCAAAAACTTACTTAACATTATGAATATCCATGAACATACAGAAATTATCACTCCTGGCACTCCCAGATTTACACTGAAAGACCACAAAGAAAACCCTTCCATTAGATTAATTTGTCCATCTAGGTCGGACATTGGTCTAGTAAGCAAGAAAATCTTAGATAGAATCATACCTTCCATTAGAGACAAAGTTAAATTCCCACTGTGGCAATGTACGGACTCAGTTATAAACTGGTTCTTAAAACTTAAGGATAAGCAACAACTTCACTTTCGATATAAATAATTACTATCACTCAATCTCCTCAATACTATTAAATAAGGCACTAATATTTGCAAAAAAGCATTCGGACATAACGGATTTAGAAATTAAATTAATCTTATTAGCCAGACGATCCCTAATTAATTTTGAAGGTAAATATTGGACAAGAAAAGATACCCCTAATGACTTCGACATAATAATGGGATCTTCCGATAGTGCACAAGTAACCGACTTAGTGGGTCTTTATTTATTAAAAGAAATTAGTATAGTATTCAACAACATGCAAGGGGGGGCTATACAGGGATGACGCATTATTCGTCACCCCCGCAAGACCAAGACAATATAACAACACTATCAAAAAACTGCATGAGTTTTTCAAAAACTTTGGATTAACAATAGATGTCGACCCAAATAAAAAAACTTCCAACTTTTTAGACGTATCTTTAAATCTATGTTATGAATCTTACACCCCGTACCATAAACCAAATCTAAACCTATATTATGTACACAAACAATCTAATCACCCAAAGTCAATAATCAAATCAATAGTTCCATCTATCTCCAAAAGAATATCAAATCTATCAGCTGACAAAAAAGCCTTTGACCAGGTATCGACATTCTACAATAATGCTTTAAGGAATTCAGGATATAAAGAACGCATAGAATATAACAAAAAAACACCCTTTAGCGAGAAAACTACATTCAGTAATTACTCATAATATGACAATAAAAAATAACAACAACAAAATAAGCCAAAATGTTCCTAACAATACAAATTATCAAAAACAATTTAATAAGAAGAGAAAAGTAAGAGGTAAAAATGCCATTTGGTTCAATCCTCCTTTCAGCTCCAATGTAAAAACTAATATTCCAAAAGAATTTTTCAGAATAGTGGAAAAATATTTTAAATACCCTCATAAGTATAGTACCATATTAAACAAAAACTCCATAAAAATCTCATACTCCACAATGCCTAATCTAGCACAGACAATAATTTCGACAAATAACAGGAAAATTAAACAAGCGCTGGATATACCAATTGACCTGATACCTAGTAACAAATGCAACTGCCAAAATAAAAATTAATGCCCCCTTAATAACGATTGCATACACAAAGACATGGTATGCGCCTGCACAGTCACGCAATTACCAAAACATACAAACAACCAATCAAACGAGGAAAAAATGAATGTAGTCGAAGCGTTCAGAACGCAAGCATACATAGGGAAACATATGGTGATAGCTCTAATAATAATAACAACAGAAACAACAACAGCCAGGCTAACGTATCCAATAATATGATTCCCAGTGAAGACCAGATTAGGATTAACCTGAACCCAGGCTATGAATCCCCAGGCCCCATCTTTGCCAAGCCCCTCAATATAGGACTCAATAGCAATGGGACCGATGAACAAATAAACAATAATAAAACATTCACGTATATAGGTGCATCATCAAGCTTAATAAAAATAAGAATCTCAAACCACCTACATTCCTTCAGAAATGAAAGATCTCAAAACAATGATAATAATAACTAAATTAATCAACAGCCTAGAGGACAATAAAATTCCATATTCAATTAAATGGAGCATACTGAATAAATGTAGATCATATGCCCCAGGGGATAAGTTTTGCAATCTTTGTATATCCGAAGCAGTTAACATCGTCACCTTCAACAAACCCGTAATAAATACCAAGAATGAACTAGTGTCCACATGTAAACACAAGAAAAATTTAAATACAGCCATCTTAAAATAAAATAACATACACTCTCTGTATAAATGATAAATAGGTAAAAACAAAGGACTAAATACACATCAGTCTTGACTAAAATCTAAACAATTACTTTGCTAATATAATAATGTTCATTATCTAAAGATAGGTTCTTAATCACCTCTTTTAACCCATATAACTTTCTCTTTTTGTATATATGCACATGTTAAGTAGGGCCTTACTATAAGCACATTAACATACTGCACTTTAAATTTCTTACACGTAATTTGCACTCTAAGATTTAATTATAATAGTATTTCCAAAAACATGTACCTTCCCAATTAAAGAATTTAAAATTTCGCCCCCATTTACTAACCAGAAAAGGAGCAAAAATTCCCCATTGCAAGGTAATCTCCAGATCCGCACGTATAAACAAGAAAGAACTATACTCAATGATGCGTCATCCCTGTTGGTACTAGGGTAATTCAATTCTATAACCATAGTTACACAATCCCACTGTTTTCATCTTATTAATGTTAAATTAGCAGTGTATGGGTTAAAAATTATCCATGATAAACTTAGTTAAGTTACCTACACTAATTATTGTTATAATTAATAGTGTTAAATAATGACATACTTTCTTTATGTATAAAAATATATATTATTGTATATATGAGGGTATATCTAGGTATATATGGACATACGTGTTATATGTAGGTATCTGTGGGCTTAGATGTAAGTATATATAGAATAAGTGAGCGTATGTGGGTATAAACTGTATGGTTGCGTGTATGTAAAAATATATATTGTATGCGTGCATGCATGTGTATGTGTATATATATATATATGCATATACATATATATATATATATATATATATATATATATATGTATTCATGTATTTATAGGTAACTTTGTGTGTATTTGAATGCAGTTGTAGAAAATTTCCCTAGTTAAATATTATTAAATAGTATAATGTTATGGATATTACTGAATTTAAAAAAAATTTCAGTAAGATATTATTATTACTTTATTACCTTTCTTTTAGCTCATTTAGCATTGAACTATTACCGTAACGATCATAAAATAAAGATAAACCGTTCCATTAATAATCTTAGAATTGGTTTCACAATTAGCTCATAAACATTAGTATATTCTAAACCTTATGTCAATCCTCCTTCTAAGGGAAATATAGATACGTATAAAATTAAAAATAATAAGTACCTCATGGGCAGTATATATAACTTGAGTTGACGGAACAAATACGATATATGTATATATGTATGTGGGTATATGTATATATATATATATATATATATGTGTGTGCGTGTGTATGAGTGTATCTTTGTATATGTATATATGTCTA
>NC_136514.1:30381614-30419114 GCF_053919585.1 Euprymna scolopes | reverse complement strand
TCGTCGATGGATTGGGCCGTCAATGGATGTTAACGTATAATGCTACAAAGATAAGCTTCTTTTAACAATTACAAGAAGCCTTCTCAACCACTGATAGCCATGACTAATAACACTCTGCCTGAAAGTTTATTCTTCAAACTCCTCCGCTTAACATTCACAGACAATATGAATCCATTGAGGATATTACAAAGACTGCCGCAAAGAATATTGATTTCCTTTACCGTGCTAGAAAATTACTCGTAAAGGAGAGTATCGAGTACTTCTACGAAGTCATCATTCGCCCATGTATAGAGTATTGGTGCCATATCTCTGTACTTGTTTTACAAGTACTTTAATGGAATATGCTCTGCTGGTCTCATTTGGGTTGTCCCCTCTTGACGTGCATACCCCGGTACTAACCCGTCTAGCAGAAAACTTTCACTTTTTCACTGTAGAGGTCCCTAGATGCCGAAAAGTCTTCTACTCGAACTGCTAGACTTTTGAATTTTCTCCCTTCCTGCTTCCCTGACTGTACTGGGTATTTATTTCTCTCTCGCCGTGAGAAGTGGGACACCAAGTGTCTGAAAATTGGAGTGAGAAGTCGGTGGCCCGAGAAGGAGCACTCTGACCTGCAAAAAGCGCCTGAGCAGACCTATCTTCATTTCCGGTCTGGGCGCTTCAGGCGATTAGCAGTGCAGAAGTTTACATGTAATGCAAACCGCAATCTTATTCATCTACTTACATAGATCCCTGTAAATATGGTTCCAAATAATATGCTCTTACGTCCAAGTGGCAATATGTGTTGTCTAGAGTAAACAAGAATTTAAAAAAAAAAGAAGCATACCAAAGCTAGCACCGTCCGAGGAGTAGTTCTAGCAAACTAGTAGAGATTACATACAAATAGTATTCTTTTAGAAACAGTGAACAAAAGCAGAGGCGATTGTGATTAACAGCTGCGGCAGACTCCCCTCATAAAGAAAGCCTTGTGTAATTACCAACGACAAAGTTATTACGGCGGCCATGTTTGTTCGTTCGGCTACACTTTTCCCGCCCTAATTAAATACCGAGAACCGTTCGCTTTTAATTATAGCCAACGTCGAGTTATTTCCAATTTGGTGCGAAAAATGTATGCTGTGAGTCGGTCACCTCTTCAATGATTCAATTACAACTTTCCCACTCTCGTCGAATCTTTTCACCTCCGATTTTTGTGGGGGGGGCGATTTTCATAGCGTAATGGACGTCAGATTTAATAAGAATGAAAGCGAGGCAGCGCTCATATGTCTGGAACTGCGGAGAATATTTTCGTTATTTACAATACGTGTAACATGCAATGTCATAAAACTTCAACGGAATACAATGGTAAACGGCTGCTGCGAAAACGAAAGTAAATTTACAATGAATTGACACGTAATGCAACATTTGTGGTATAAATTGTTGTTAGCTTTTGGTTTTGTTGTTTTGTTTTACGACATATCAACCCCTTTCAGGATATTTAATGCCAAATCAAGTAATTTAAGAAAAAAAGTTTTTGTGTTTACAAATCCTTTATATCTTCTAATATTTATTCACTGCGTTTTGTTTGATTATTTTGTTTTACGGTATATAAACCTGTTTCTGGTTATTTAATGCCGAATCCAGTAATTTTTGAAAAATACAGTAATTTTTGAAAAATACAGTAATTTTTGAAAAATACAGTAATTTTTGAAAAATACAGTAATTTGGGGGGGGGAAAGTTTTATGCTCCAAGATCATTATATCTTTATTCATAATTTGGTTTGGTTGTTTCTAAAGAAAATTGTTGCTATTGTTCTTTACTTTTCAGAACATGATTGAGTTTTTCAATGAGAAAGCAAGTCCTGGATATGACCTTAAACTATATTCGATGGCGAGGGCCCCAGCTTGCAGGCCTTAGGGAGTGTGGAGCCACCCTTTAATTGCCATTGCTCCCAGGTCCACTCTGACCCGGAGTGGTAGCACCTGTTAGGGTCCCAACTATGGGTTAAATAGAATACGACTTAAAAAACAAATATACTATATTAAAAAATCGTTCTTCAAAATCACCAGATTCGGCATTAAATAACCTGAAAAGGGTTGATATGCCGTAAAACAAAACAACCAACCAACCAACCAATGAGAAAGCAAAAAACAATAGCATCAAAGTCGTTTCAAAGTCGGAATGTGCGTATGAAACTCATCGGCTTAACACTCACAGGCAACATGAATTTGAACAAATAGATTGAAGAAATTGTCAAGGCTACCGCAAAAAGAAAGTTAGACGCTCTCTATCATGCTAGAAGATAAGTCATCACCAGAGATTATTCTAAATTTTTACAAAGCCACAATTCGTACATGCATTCTTTGTTGTGCCTCTATTTGAACTGATACATGCACCACTAGTCTCTCCCTCTTAGATAGGATAAAAAAAGTCTCCAATCTAATAAGTCCCGCAATATTGGTTAAGCTCCAACCTCTGTCCCATCGCCTCAATGTTGCACGCTTGTGTACGTTTTACAAGTATTTTAATGGAATGTGTTCTGAACTCATAGCAGTTGTGCTCCTTAGATGTACATACTCCCGGTTCACCCGAAAAGCAGCAAAATCCCACCTCTTCATTGTTGAGATCCTTAGATGTCGAAAAGCCATCTACTGTAACAGTTTGTTCCCTGTGACTGCTAGACTTTGGAATTCTCTTTTTGCTTCCCTGACGAAAATGAACAGACATCTCGTTGCTCAACTAACAGTCTCCTGTTAGACATGACCCCAAATAGTGGCCCTTTACGTTCCAAGAGGCAATATGTCGTGTTTGGATTGAAAAAGTTTTTTTTTTTTTAGAAATATCTCCAGACAGCGTTATCTAGTAACACTAGACTGTTTGAAATGTCCCTAGAGAGATTAACTTTGTTTATATACTTAAAAAAAAAAAGAAATCTGATGGCAGTAAAGGTATTAATAATCCAACGTAATGACACATGAATAAAGAAACCCGAAAATTGTTCATGTTCATATTCATTGTTCAACGTCTATGTTTTCTGGTGTTTTTTGTTGTTTTTTTGTTGTTGTTTTCGAAAAAAAGGCTGTCTTTACAAAGGGACATTCATAGACGCACAACGTGTACCAAATTTTAAATTAAGTGTGTTTATTCGTATTAATCTTCGAAACGTCGATGAATATATAAATAATTTCTGCTCAATAAATAACAGTATGATATAACTTGGATCTCCCTCTCTATCTCTCTCTCTCTCTCTATCTATCTATCTATCTATCTCTCTCCCTATATATATATATATATATATATATATATATATATATATATATATATATATATATGACTACTTCATTTAATCACATAAATTAATATACGAAGATATAATTTTATGCGAAATTTTCAGTATTTACTTCAACAGTGCTCAATACATAGGTAGAGCTAGGTAATAAGTTATGTAAACATATATGGCAATTAAGCTATGCAGAATATTCTGCGTTTCATCCTCGTAAGAATCACCTTAAATACGAAATAATTTCTACTTGAGTATCTATAAAATTCATTGAATTATATTGATTTATTTTATATACAATTATCCTTGTAAAGATAAGTATATATATATATATATATATATATATATATATATATATATATATATATATATATATATATATATATATATACACTTTATTAATAATGAATTACCAAACAATCTAACTGTTGGGAAAAATATAAAGAATTAGTTTGGTATTTTCGAACAATGTAAACTTTTTTTTAGATATAACCCTAGCTAACAAATTACGGTGAATAAATAAAGTAATAATAATAATAAAAATAATAAAAATAATAATAATAATAATAATAATAATAATAATAGTAAATAATTTCTTTGTAGAATTTATAAAAATTATAAGCACTTTAATTCATATGCTGAATAAAACCTGTCTAGCTTTAGAATATGAACCAAGAGGGGTGTTGAAACAAACACACGATGTTGAGTTTTCTATAGTTTTTTCGTACATTATATTGTCATGAATTTTTTTCAGTCCAAGCAAAGACTTTCTAATTTTTCTGAAGCGTATATGCACGAAAACAGGCGATATTGACATAATGATAACCGTTTGTTTTAGCATAAGGAAACGGATCCGTAAACTTTGAAAAAAAAACTATCCTGTTATTCATCTATATATATATATATATATATATATATATATATATATATATATATATATATATATATATATATAGAAAGAGAGAGAGACAGACAGACAGACAGACAGAAGACAGTTAGACAGACAAACAGACAGAGAAGGAGAGACAGAGAGAGACAGAGAGAGAGAGACAGAGAGAATGCCCGTATTCAGAGTAGGTGAAATATGTATCTTGAACAGAACAATGTAATAAAAATAATCAATATAATATTAATATAATATTAATATAATATTAATCCTTATGCCTAAAATTCTCATTCCAAATTTGATCAAAATCTGCTGAATGATATTGGTTCTAGAAAATATCTATAATTTAAAGGCCTAAGCTTAAGGGTCTTAAGAAAATATCGAACGCTTCGGAATTTTGCTTAATATATGTGTAATGATTATGGATCAAATTTAATACACATAAAAAAAATGAATTAATTTTCTACTATAAAATCTGTTTCTTGAACATCCACCATTTAATGGCGGCCACCACGCTTCTCCGGGCTTTGATCTCTATTAAATGTCGAGAAGGGTGTCGAGAAGCATGTACGTCTACGTTAAGTATGGTCGCTAATGTATGTGTCTGTATATGTCTGTGTTAAGAGTGGTCGCTAATGCATGTGTCTGTATATGTCTGTGTTAAGTATGGTCGCTAATGTATGTGTCTGTATATGTCTGTGTTAAGTATGGTCGCTAATGTATGTGTCTGTATATGTCTGTGTTAAGAGTGGTCGCTAATGCATGTGTCTGTATATGTCTGTGTTAAGTATGGTCGCTAATGCATGTGTCTGTATATGTCTGTGTTAAGTATGGTCGCTAATGTATGTGTCTGTATATGTCTGTGTTAAGTATGGTCGCTAATGCATGTGTCTGTATATGTCTGTGTTAAGAATGGTCGCTAATGTATGTGTCTGTATATGTCTGTGTTAAGAATGGTCGCTAATGTATGTGTATGTGCCTATGTTTCTATTACATTTTCATTCTAGTGTAATGTTACCCACACCACGTTTACACACGTAGACCCAAGACGTTGTAGCAGAGTACGTCGCAATGGAAAACAAGACAAAGAATTATTCGCACTCACTTCTTAAAGCAACAACATTTATTTCCTCATTCTTGCACCACGCGGAATTTCTCCTTACGGCTGTGTCGTCTCTCGCGTAATCGTCTCCTCGAACCTGCTCTCGAACGTCATACGTGTCTTTAACGTGATCTATTTTTTAAAGTCTTTATTTTTCGTACCGGTGACGTCATTTCGCATGCATTTGCATGCGCGCGTGCGCAATGTTACACTAGAAGTAGTTTTCTAATGTCGGAATTTTATCAGTTATTCCAGTAAAATGTCGATTGCCGAAAGAAAAATTTTATAAAAGAAAAACTGTTCTATACAAAGTATTATAAACGTTTAAACATCGTTTAATTATATTGAGAATTTCATTCCAATGCGTTTAATATAATGTTGTTGCTGTTGAGTATTTTTATTCATTTCTTTTATTTTGCATTAATTAGATGATTATTGTTGGCATTCTTTATCCCCATACCTTTCTAGTTAGAATTCTTTTTAGAAAGACATCGAGTATTTACGGGTCAGATCATGTGATGGTTGCCAACATCCCTGCGTAAAAGTGCTTTTGTGGAATGAACTAGATTTGAACTAGATACGCCTAGGTTGTCAGTTCGTGTTGTTAACCATCCTGTTGCTATTGTTTGTACATTTTTCGGGGTATATAAGTTATCAATTGTTAACTATTCTGGACTTTTACCCGCTTTTCTACAAAATCAACAGGTGTCCTTTAAGTATATTTTACTCTTACAGTAATCGATTATTGTTTTATGAAAATTTGATTATTTTATTTAATAAGTGTGACTTTGTTTTCGTTTGACTTTTGGAGCGGAAGCCAAAAGACAACCCGGAACGAATGGAAATGAACTGGATAGCAAACCTGAACTCACATGAGAAATGGGTGTTAACAAAAATATGATGATGCAAAATGACGTCCAAGCGGAAATTTGAATTCTAGTTTGCAAACGGAAGGAAACTTAGTATAAAATGTATCTAAATGGCGCCTCTTTTTCGAAACTTTTAAACCGTCATCAGGTTCCGCTGAACGGTTAAAATATATTCACGTTGCAGAGCTAAACGTCCTCTCTTTCCTTCTCTACTGTGCCAGTAGTGTAAGGGGTTGTAATTTGATTCTCCCGCGCTGAACGTTTAAAATCATTGATCGTTGGGATAGTAGAATTGATTTCCTCTTAATGCCGTCTTCTAAATAAGTATCTTCTTACGTAACATGATACTAGACTTAATTCGTTTCCATATCGCTTAGCAATTTATTTATTTGTCAGTAAAATGGCAACAACACTCAACCATCCTTTCCCGTTCTCTTTGCTTTTTAATGGGCACTGGTGTAATATTTCCGTATTAAAGGCTGACGAAAAAACATTAACTTCTGAAATACTTAATCAAAGTTACAATTTTTTCTGAATCCCAACTATATTTTGCACAAATAAACGTGTCTAAGCCTAACTTGTCTACGAGGTTTCTATGATAAAGGTCCAATAGTGTTTGCTTTTTTCTAAAAGTGAAACGGGATAACAGACAAAAGCAGAAAAAAGAAAGAGCATTGTTAGGAAAGGTTGTTATGGTATCAATTTAATACACTTATTTGTGCATATTAATAAAGAAGAAATCTGTTTTCTTTTACAATTTCTGCTTACATAAACGGCCATTAAAAAAGAATGTTAGCTGAAAACGTGACAACCAATATAAAGATATCTCAAAAAATGTCAGAAATGGCGCCTTTTGGCGATTTGACAAGTTCATCTGAATAGGTCTCTCCTGTGAAGAAAAGCAGTTAACCAAATTCTGGGCGATCAAAAATTATTAAGGGTTCACCTGAAATATAGGTCGGATGTTATGAGTTTCTTTGATTAAGTTACAATAAGATGGTGGATACAAAGTCAAGTGTCTATTAAATTGTGTCCAGGAATTTGATCACACCAAAAAAGATAACCAAATTATTATTTATTTTTTTACTCATACGAAATGGCATTTAGAAATCAAACCTTGGTTATGTAAATGAAGGATGGACTCTCCCACGTGACTGATGGTGAAATTTAGAGACCGCCCACGTGATAAAGGATGAAGACAATTAGCCCTCCTGTTGAGAATGGAGGATTAAGGAAGAAGAAAGGGATTTTTTTTTTTTTTTTTAGAATTTGAGAATTTCAAAAACTGCCTGAGATTGTTTTTTCTGAGAATCGTGAAAGGAATTCTGGTAACCAGCGGAGGGGTTTATCCTACCTGATTCTCAATATAATGAAAGGCAAAAGAAGCCTCGAGGACACACCCTGCCAACTGCCTTGGGGCTTTCATAGAAGTCAGAGAGAAGCCCTGACTTAAGACACACCCTGTTAACTGCCTTGGGGCCTTCATACCAGTCAGAGAGAAGCCCTTGACTTAAGGCACACTCTGCCGACTGTCTAAGGTTTTCACACCAGTCAGAGAGAAGCCTCATTTAAATCTCACTCTATTCTAAGCCCCTGAATCAATACTGTGAAGAGACAAGCCTGACTTTACTAATGGAAGCCGCCAGTCCAAGAAAATTTATATTTAGAGTCACAACGTATGAACGATCAGGGTTTTATAACTTTCAGTGAATAATTTTTTTTTTTTGTTTATAAAAATGACTACTGACTTTTCTTTATTAGTTGATTGCCTGTCGAATTTAAGGTGCAGTTGATTTCAGATCCATCCTGACGCCAGACGGTGAAGACACATACCAAGGCGTTGTGAGAAGATAACTCATTACAAAGTCGAAACGATATACAACCAGCCGAAGTAAACAGTGTTGTCTCACAGACTTAGGGTCGTGCACGTTTTGTGTGTGTTCGAGCATTTGAGCGGTATTTTTCAGCGACCAATGAGGGTCTGGTCACCCATGAAGGGTCCACTACTAGACATAGTTAAAAGTGTAGCCATCGGGACTTAGGGTTAGTGCACATTTTATTGCCCGTGTGTACGACGAGAACCTGCCCAGGGTGGTGTTAAAGTGAAGGCAAGCCAGAGATATAAACTGCGAGAACGGTCGAAATCACTAATCAATTATATTTTGTCAATCCCAGTCATTTGACACGTGCATGTGTGCGCAATCTCAAACAACGTTATGTCCTCACTCACCCGTCTCTCTCTCTCTCTCTCTCTCTCTCTCTCTCTCTCTCTCTCTTACTTTCTTTCTTTGGGCCATGTGACCTATTATCCGTTTCTGTTATATTCCTTGTTAACCAACGCAATAATATCACGAAAGTATTATCGAAGAGAAAGATTTTGATAGGTTCATCAGGTTAGTTTGTCAGTTGAGATATTATCGGGCGTTGGCATAGGTAAGTCCTCTCAAAATACGGCATAATTACATTGACACACCGATTCTCGTTCGATCCCCGAGATTAAGCAACGTTTATCCTCGTCAGTATCAGATGGGTAGCCATTTGGGGATATCATGCGCTGAAAGGACTGCAACGAACTAACGTTATCTCCCTTGATCGGGATAAACACGCGACTAGGGACCGCTTGTGTATTTTTAAATCCCTAGAAACTTTCATCGAAAGCCGGTTCAGTCAACCTAGGATGTATGCTGCTGTAATGTTCTCTCGAAGTGCTCAGTTTTATTATCAGTGTATTTTTTTCATGTTACAGACTTAAAAGAGACATGTAGTTCGTTCTGTTTATTTGCTTTTGTTGTTCTTTTTTTTTTGTTTTGTTTTGTTTTTTGCCTTGTTTTTTTGTTTTTGTTTTTTTTTTCTTTCGGGGTTGCTCATTATTCGACGTGTCTAAATGCCATTTATCTCGAACAACAACCGCAAAAGCAAAATGTTTTGGCAGAATAAGAGACAGCAAAGAATATCGTTCGGGAACTAATTTATGGTTTTAAGAAGGATCTGAGCAGAAGTGCGCCATGAACTCGGCAGTCAGAAATGCGTACCAATATGCCTTATCACAGCGTACATAGATTAGCCGTTTTTTTATGAGCTGTGCACCCGTTTACACTACCGTTTTAATATATTGGTGTTGAGTACATATAGGTAATAAACATACTATATCTCTACTTATATATAAAAGAAACTGTTTGCGTGTGTATGTGCAAGTTCGTTCCCTATGGAATCAGAAACGGCTGGTCCGATTTTCTGAAATTTCACACAAATATACTTTGTGTGTCCGGAAGTGTTCTCAGATAGGTTTTGTATCGGAATGCCTCTGATAAGTATCAAAAATTTATAATCGAAAAAACTGATTAAACAGTACGATTTTAACCAAAGTAAACAGTGATACAGCTTAACATCACAAGTGCGGTTCAGAACAAATGCTCGGCGTATAAAATCAACAGTTGGTTCATTTCATAAGACAAGGGCACGTTCGAAATGAATGTTTCTGTTTAGAAAGTAGAGCAACCATGATACTCAAATTTTGCATTTTAAACTTTAATTGAAGTCAGTGTATAAAAAAATTTTTTTTTTAACCAACAGTAGGTTTTCTACAGTGTAATGCAGACTACAATGTATTGTGGACTAAGTCAATGTGGAGAGAGATGTTAAATTTCCTCCTGGTGCATCACGGAGGGTTCTCTATGAATTCTGACGATGCTAGTTGGATATTTCCTCTTTTTGAGGATCTTCCTCTAGCTGAAACAATACGTAAACTCATTCTGAACTCACAGTAATAAATTTCATATATATATATATATATATATATATATATATATATATTATTTTGTGGTTAAAATGTAATATATATATATATATATATATATATATATATATATATATATATATATAATCAGTGTGTAACTCTCCACGGTCAGGTTGAAACATCAAGATGATATAGGAATTAATATTTTATGAATAACATGATGTTCCATAAATCATATTAATGAAACATTTCCTTAATTTATTTGAAAATGATATGAATTGTACGAGGAATAATTATTATAATGATTAGAAGTCATAAATCGGAGATCATAAATAAGAAAAATGTTTGTCGCTCTAATTATTACCGGAAGTAATAACTTAAAAAAATTATTGAATTACGTGTTTTTATGTTTTCTTTTTTCTTTTTTTTTTTTTTTTACATAATAATTATTTCATGGCGTAATAAGATAGAACGGTAGTTAAAAGGAACTTTAGTACAAATTCCTACAGAATTTATACCTCATTAAACCGGAAGTGACTCATACTAAATTGAAGGATTGCAATGTGATGGATGTATACTTTTAATGGGAAACTTTTTTTTTTAATGGAAAAAGTAGTAAAATTGCAGAAAAGGAATAAGAAAAAAAAAGATGATTAAATAAATTTATTTGTTTTGTTTTTTTTTATTTCGTGTGAATTATTTTTTGTGTCTGCATTTTGTAATGTACTTCTTATAATTCCACTGTGAATATTTTAACGGAAAAGTAAGATATGATAATGACAAACTTCTGTTTCGTGAGACTATGGCTTTCTGCATCTGAGGCACTGCAGTGTCTACTGTGGCTATACAGTCGAACCTGGAATTTTCTCTCCAGGCCTGGGCAGGTTATAAGGAGACCTAGGTTTGCTGAGTTACCAGGATCCCCCCCCCCCTCTCAGCATAGCAAAAAAAGATCCGGCGGAAAGACAAACCAACACTGTCTGAGCCAGAGCAGCTACATGAGTTGCCGGAAAGGTGTTGCAGCACTTCAACATTACCAATCGGGACTCGAAACAAGAATTTTGTCAGGTTTACTCTCTTCGCCTTTGCCTTTCCGAAAACACCCACATAGTAGTGGAGTTATTTGTCCATAGCTGGGGGAAAGTAAAATCTATGCTGGATCAGTTGAATAAATATTGGACGCATCTGTAACCTGACTGTGGAGAACTACACAATTGTGAAGCGTTTTTGTAACTGTTTGGTAGATTTTGCATACCATAAATATGTATATTTTCAAAATGGACAGAAACGATTGTTCGTGAATAAAGTATTTTGGGGTGAAATGTGAAATTTTTATGTTATACGAGTTAAATAATAATAATTGATGCTCCCAAGCGTTATTAACACTATTGATACAATGATCCATATACAAAAAGTAATATATACAAATACACGGAAGAGAGAGAGGGGGACACCCGTACATGTTTATGCACATTAACAAAAACATGCTCGCTCACTCTCTCTCTCTCTCTCTCTCTCTCTCTCTCTCTCTCTCTCTCTCTCTTTCTCTCTTACGCACACACACACACATACACACATATATATGCACAAAAGTCGATCAATACACACATACATATACATCCAGAGACCATCTCTCCTTAATATAAACAATTTCGCTCAGAAAATAGTTAACAAAGGCACATGTGCACGTATGAGCATATACACGTAAAAGCAGACAAGCACTTCATTGGATCTAAAAGTTACAACTTTTATTGCTACTAAGTCAAACGTCCACACCAACGCACAAAGTCGCTGAACTCGGACATAAAAATCTCAATCTTCAACACTAATAGAAGACTACATCTAAATGATAACAAAAAATATTGCCTCTATTTTTCTGATAAAGACTCTTAAGGGCTGAAAATTAGAATTTCAATAAATCAATATGTTTATTTAAAAAAAAAAAAGAAAAGTCTTTATTTTAACTGGTTTCTTGATCGTCATTATTTTTTTGAAATCTCAAGGGTTCAAAAGAGAGTCACCAACCTGATAGGTCCTGAACTGTCATCTAAGCTTCAGCCTCTCTCCCTATCGACGAAATGTTGTACCCCTTTGCTTGTTCTACAAGTATTTTAATAATGACTGCACTACAAGCACGTAAATACCTCCGACAAACCCGACAAGCAGCTAAATCCCACCCCTACACATTAGAGGTCCCTAGATGTAAGAAAGCTTTCTACTCCAATAGTTTCTTCCCCAGAACTGCTAGACTTTGGAACTCCCTTCTAGGATTCTGCTTTCCCAACTGTACTGACATGCAGAAGTTCAAGTGTAATGTGAACAGACATCTTGCTGCTCATCTCATTTCATAATATCATTGCAACTTATGTTCCTAGTAGCAGCCCCCTATTTCAAAGTGGCACTATGCCTTGTTTGTGGTGAAAATTGATTTTAAAAAAATTTCAAACAATAGAAATATAATTTTACTAATACTATATTTACTGCATATATCCATCCTGGAACACATATTCTACTAGTATATATATACATATATATATATATATATATATATATATATATATATATATATATATGGTATCCCCCACTCCCTCTTTCTTTCTTTCTCTCTCTCTCTCTCTCTCTTTCTCTCTCCCTCCCTGCAATAAAGCATAGCATTTCTTTTAATTGCTAAACGCGAATGCATCTTAAGAATTGATGTTCTTGTGCTTTTTTCAAGTTCAGACATTTTTTTTCGCTTGCATATATGTGCAATAAATATTCCTGCAAGGCATGGATCTTTTTTCTTCTTTAGAATTGAGTTCATTTCCCTGTGAGAAAAAAAATGACGTTTTCCCGCGCGGGCGAGAGGTACGTATTTGTCATGCGCTGCACGTAACAGTCAGGGACATATTTGATATTCGAGAAGTGAGACACACGGTAACATCAAAGTATTTAGACTTTTCTTCGGTTTTGCTTTATATATACTAGTGGGCTGCCGTCGTTATGCAGTCATAAAATACGCATGAATATTACATTTAAATTAGTGCAGAATTCTTATTTAATATAAACAGAAATACCGTAAGTATTAAACTTCCCATCACTAGTTTATATACATTTTCATGTAAATATGCTATTATTCTTATATATATATATATATATATATATATATATATATATATATATATATATATATATATATTATTTTTTTTGTTTTGTTTTGGATAAAGAAATCCAGCAGAGTGCTCAATTATAAAGAAAATCCAAAAATAAGATCGTATTATTTATATTTTGTTTATAGAAAGTTTTAGACGAGATAAGTAATTGATACCCATATCAAGCTGTCTTAAGGATGAGTATTGGCTGAAGAGAGCTTGATATGGGTATCTAAAACGGTTCCTAATTATCGGGTTTGAAACCGACGGTACCAATAACTTATTTCATCCCAAACTTTCTGAAAGCAATATATATATATATATATATATATATATATATATATATATATATATATATATATATTTAACTGTACCCGGCCACGCGTTGCTGGGCTTAGTTTGTTAAAATAGAATACAAAAAACAAAAAAGACAAAATATATGTCTTATGTTTATGTTCTCAATATTTGTGGATACACACTATTTTTAGGTGACCCCTTTTCTGTGCAGATGTAGAGATTGTCTGATTTCCGACTCTAGAACACTCAACATATACTTATCCATGTGAGAAGCAATGATGATGCAGATGTAAGTCACACAAATGTAAAATTTGTCCCTGGGCCTTGCTTATGGTTATTGCAAACGCCAAGCGAACTGTTTTAATTAAAATGGTATATCCGTTTTAATCATTCAAAGAAAATATATTGCTTTCAAATATAATTAATGAGAATATTCGTAAACATTGTGTGCTTCTTCTGTGTTGTTGCGATATTCGGGAATAGAAATATTAATTTTCAAGTGAAACCAATACTGAATTGCCATGTCACAGTAATGAAAATAACCAAAACTTACGAAAAACGATAAGGGAGAAACTAATGATTAAAGGAAATAGTTTTCGAAGAAATTAGACATTTTAGCTATTTCCCTTGTTCTTACGTCACATGTCACGTGACAATACAAACATAACCGAAATCATTTTTTCGTGTAATCATGGAAGACCGAAATAATTGTGACGTGACAATTAGGTATAACATTGCTTATTGTTGAAATTGACAAAATGTAAGTAGTTATGATGTTCTTTTTTAATTAAATATCAACTTTTTGGCTGGCCGATTTCACTACAATAATGGAGAAACACCCTTTTTATCAGCTTACCTGTACACTGAAGACTCTGTATATAGTTTTTTTGGTATTCTTGCAGAATTTGACCTAGATCCTCGGGATTTTTCGTCAATTATGGTTAGAGCACGACCAGATTAAGCCGAGCAAAGCAACAAACGCAAACGAATTTCAAAACAAACACATATATATATTTTTATATATATATATATATATATGTGTGTGTGTGTGTGTGTGTGTGTGTGTGTGTGTGTGTGTGTGTGTGTGTGTGTGTGTGTGTGTGTGTGTGTGTGTGTGTGTGCAAAATAGTAGAAATAAATAAAAAATAACAGAAACCTACTGTAAATTTATATATATATATATATATATATATATATATATATTCCTCAAGAAAAGTGTATTTTGTATTGTTTACTTACTTTTATTTTTATGTTTATCAGCAAAAAAATTTTTTAATTGAATTTTTACCATAAATTGTTAGCTAAAAGTTTTTTTTCCCAGAAAACTTACATTTTTAAGAAACTTGGCAGTAAACTTCTTTTTTTTTTTTTTTTGCAAAGAGAATTTTTATTATAAAAAAGATTAATTCTATTTATGAAAATTGTAAATTGTTAGGTGAAAGTACAGAAAAGTGTTTTTTTTTAATAGAATGTACAAATTATTTTTTGTCAACAGATGTTAAAAAATGAACGGAAAAAATATCCCCATCATGCAAAAAATAATTAATTATGCAAAACAACTGTCAATTTAATGTTTCAACATTTAAACAACGCTCGACTTAATCCGGTGATTGCCGGACGAGCCCTAACCATAATTGACGGAAAATCCAGAGGATTCGGATCAAATTCTGCAAGAGTACTATTCTTTTTAATTTCGTCTCATTTTTCAATTTTTTTAGTAGATTATCAGCGATTGCAAACTAATAAATTAAACCAAAATACAAAAAAAGTTTAATGATTAAAGATTTTTTAAGAGTGCTCAGTTTCTAATACAAAGTCCTAGTATATCGATCCCCCTTATTGGAAACACTCAAAGGAAACACGAAACAAAATTATTGCCAGCATGTGTGGAAGAGGTTCTTTATATATATTTTTTCAACATTTTAAGCAGATTATTATTGATTTGACACTTTGCTACCAGAGTTTTAGGGGTCGGTCAGTTTCTAATATTACGTAAATAGATCAAGATGTTTGCGGTGGTTTAACGTAACTTATTTTATTAATGTTATTGTTTAAGTAAAAATAATATTTAGGTTTGGATATAAATTCTTAAACTCATGTCACTCTAAATGATTTAGGTGACTGAAATAGGAATCTCATTGAATCTTTAGTTTCCTGAAAAGTAAAAACATGATCGACAATGGTCGATTTACTGCTAATATCCATTTTCGGTGAATATTTGACAGGAAAGCGACCACATGTGGTTAATTTCAATCAAACTTCAATCACATGATTACATTTCCAATAATCATGTGATAAAATTTTACTCATTTAAAATTTACCCTTGTTGTAAACACATTTTGTTTACATTAAGCGAGACTGAACGTTCCTCTTAGTAATGCCACGTGATGGCGGGCTGTGATAGTGATATTTCCCCAAATAAAAAAGTTCCCATATTGTTATAAAGAAAACCACATACTTTATTAAATAAAAATTAAGTGTAATGCTATAATTAAAAAAAGATATATAAAACGAACCAACAATATTTACAGTCGGTCAAAATATTTTCACAATAAGCTGCGGTAATTAGTTAAAAAAAAATTTAACGGTACATGTTATTTGATTTTACAGTAAATTATATGGTAGTGTTTAAAAGAGCTAATGAACCAACAATATTTACAGCCGGTCAAAATATTTATACAATAAGCTGTGGCAACTATTTAAACAATTTTTTAAATAACAGTACATATTATTTATTTATTTATTTATTTAAACAGTATATGTTATGGTAACGTTTGCAATACATTTGTCTTCTAGATTAAAAAAAAAATCGTCCGAGCTTTTTTTCTTTTAATGATTTGTTTTGATAACAAAATATCGTTCGATCGACCGTCGAACACTATGATATGAACGAATCTCTGATGGATGCTTGGGAAATTGACACCGCCCTCTAAATTCCACAATTTACTCTCTATTCACGTTAATCTCGGCGATTACAAACTTACCTTACAGATTAAAATAGTTTGACTCTTAACGTCAGGGAAAATATTGCGACAATATTTTTCTCGGTGATGGTCACCAAAGTACGTTTCCAATTTAGTAGAACGTTATCATTGAAAACAGACCCTCGACGATAAAAGTCATAATTTTTGTTTTTGTTTGTTTGTTTGTTTGTTTGTTTGTTTTTGTTATTGTTTTTTTTTTTTTTTTTTTTTTTTTTTGTAATTTACACATTTTTTGTTATCTGAAAGTTAAGTTTGTAATCGATGAGATTAACATGAAAAAAGAAAAAATATAAATTGTAGAATTTATAGAGGGGAGGGGCACTTTCAGCAACGTCCGTCGAATCTCTTAATAAAAGAGAGTTGTACTAGCCCCCCTACATCAAAGTGGCACCGAGCCTAGATTGGGATGATTAAGCAAAATAAAAATTATTATTGTTTTTTAGTTTCGATATCATAAAAACTATTTCTTTTTATATAAAACACATTTTTACACTCTAAGCCTGAATTACTTTTCATTTACGCAAGTTTATTTTAAACCTTCTTTGTCTGTCAAATAATTTACGCCGCTAAGGTTCTCTCTCTTCTGATCTTGAGTGCGTGGTACAGGAGGGGGGAGAAGTGGCTGGTTACTTTTAATGCATCCAAAACCAAGCTTCTATCTTTACATCATCAACGCTCTGATCCCTATCTGGCATCAATTGAAATGGATGGCTCTCGTCTCCGTGTTTTGACAAGCTTTTGGGTTTGACTTTTACTCTTGATCTGAAAAGGAACACTTACATCAGGTCTGTTGCCAAGGACGCTGGGAAAATGGTGGGATCCTTCTAATGCTCCAGAAGATATCTCACGACTGATGCAATTCTCTATCTGTATAAAAGCCAAGTACGTTCAAGGATGGAGTACTGCTACCACATCTGGGCAGGAACTGCTAAAAACAGCCTATCCTGCCTTGTACAAAATAGACTTCGTAGCTTGGTGGAGGATGCCCTTTTCTCTTCGCTGCAGCCTCTCTCCCACAGAAGAGACGTTGTAAGCCTGTCTTTGTTTTATCGTTATTTCCATGGCAAGTACTCGTCTGAGCTCCAATCTCTTGTCTCCCCTCACCAAACTTTCACGAGAAACGCCCGTCTGGCTGAAACTACTGTCAATAATTTTCCCCACTCTTTATCTGTGCCTAAATCCAAACGTAGATTCCATGAGCAGAGCTTCCTTCTTAGAAGTGCACGACTGTGGAACTCTCTTCCATTTGCCTGTTTCCCACCTGACTACAACTTGGATGTCTTCAAGTCCAAAATAAACAAGTTCCTGACAAACCGCCCTCTTAAGTAAGACACTCTATTAAATCTCCAATACTAATGATTACTACAATAATATCTCATCGATTACTGTACACGCAATAACCCTTATCTCTTAGTGGCCTCCAGGCCTTGATAAGTGGTGACCTCCACCTCAATGTAAAAAAAAAGTGCAAATTTCCCCTTCATTACATTGCCTACGTTATATATTATCTTTCGTTTTCTTTTTTTACTAGAATTGATTTTTTTTTTTTTAGCTCTCTTTTCAGGAATCATTTTCCACGCTTCTCAGTCATTAACTTTTTTCTTTAGATATTTTTTTGCCTTAGCACTAACTACACTATTTCCTTTAAACTGATGACTTTTAGACAATACTGAATAAGACAATCTATTTTAACTGTGACGGATATTTTCGAGATATAATGATATGCATTATGCACTATAATTCACAGTTCTACGCACGACCCTTGAAAAGGGTAATTCTTGGCCTGAAGACGTAATCTCCCCAACAGCGGGTGATTACAGAAATATGTATGCACATATGTAGCCATCAATGTTTGTATAAATAAATTTAATATACCTGCTCTGTTTACTTATTGAGCACTTTTTGGTAGACACATCTTGTTTCATTGGATGTACTTCTAGGAAACTAAACTCTACTGCCATAATATATATATATATATATATATATATATATATATATATATATATATATATATGAACAAATGATTAATAAAACATGTTAAAAAAACATCTTGAAAAAGAATTAAAAACATATTTAATTTCAAAAAGGAAGCACAAGATAAGTGGATAGTCCTTAATCCGCGGAGTTTCGAAGAAATACTCTCCTTCTCATCAGAGGGCAGGAATTAGCAAAATTTTGATTTTGCATGTAAAAGTATTTAATGAAACCACAAGTAAGTCACAGATCTTACTTGGTTAAAAAAAAAAAAAAGGGTGAAGTAAGGGGTATAGGAGGTAAAAGAAAAAAATGATAAAAAGATTTCACATGAATGGATAGTCCGGGGAAGGGTAAAAAAAATCCAAGAATGGTAAAATCCAAACACGGTCGAATTAAAAACTTCCAATCCAACAGGTAAGTTCCAAAGGAATATATATATATATATATATATATATATATATATATATATATATATATATATATATATAGTCTTTGAAGTTTTTAACATTTGAAACTATACAAAAAATTACTTTTTATCATTCGTTAAAAAAACCCATCTAGTCAGTAAGTCATTTAATCACCTGCAATCACTGCATCAACTCTCTCGAATTTACTATAATACCAATTTTTTTTTCAAGGGATATATATATATATATATTGAATATGTGTGGTTATATAAATATTTTTTTCAAGGGATATATATATATATATATATATATATATATATATATATATATATATATATATATATATATATATATATATATATATATATATATTGAATATGTGTGGTTATATAAATATTTTATGTATATTCCCGTGCGGTGTTATGCTGACGTCTCAGATGTAAACATACGTGTTTAATGCTGAAATGATGTGGATAGGATAAAGTGGAGGTGCGCTGATAAGTGAGCATAGGGGTGGGAATGGTCAGTGCGAGATTTGGGGGTGGGGGGTAATCGTGAGGCACGAGTTGACAAAAATGTCACAAGCTAACCGAACCAAGTCTTTTTACCGAAATTGATGATGGTAATTAGATGTAAAGATAAAATATCAGATTTAAAACACATTTTGAATTTTAAAATGGCCAATCCCTGTACACATAACCCTCCCCTCCTTTTTAGCCTCCATTTTACGCTCTTTTTTTTCTTTCTTCATATTTTTTGCCTCTCTATGTTCTTTCTTTCTTTTTCTTTATTATCATTTGATAAAAACTTCGTATGAAATGAATGAATATTTTGGAGTTTGATCTTAAAGAAGATGAGGCCTGATGGTGCTGTCCGTGAAAACAGCTGAAACATGTATGCACATATGCAGTCAATAATGTCTTAATATATATATATATATATATATATATATATATATATATATATATATATATATATATAATGGGGTCTCCCGTCGATTTCGAAGTATGAGGTTCGGCCACAACAATTAAGTTGCTCGGAAATCCACACAGATGATTTGTTTATAGTGGTGAAGGCTTTGTGTAAAACCAACCACCACACTTTTTAGTATTACTGCTAACCTTTGCCGGTACAGACGACTGCCAGAGAACAGAGGATACAGTAGACCGCAGGTTTTTACATCAGAGTTTCCTTCTCCTAGATGCTTGTCTTAACGAAGACTGGGGATGCATCTCTCCCAGTCAATTAACGCGCCTCCAGATACCAACCTGGAAATTTCTACGACTCAGCACAGTACATACAGTGCCTAGCCTTCCCAAATGGTCATCCATCTGGTACTGGCCAGGCTCAACGTTGCTTAACTTCGGTGATCTGGCGAGAACCAGTGTGTCAACGTGATGTGTGTGTGTGTGTGTGTGTGTGTGTGTGTGTGTGTGTGTGTGTGTGTGTGTGTTGAGCACTATTTTGTAGACACTGGAGCTTCATTTGATTATGATCTTAGAAACCAGAAGAATACAATCACACACACACGCACAATATATATATATATATATATATATATATATATATATATATATATATATATATAAAGAGAGAGAGAAAGAGAAAGAGAGAGAGAGAGAACAATTTGCTATATTCTGAAACCCAAGATTTTGTTCCTCTTAGCGTTTTTTTTTTTTCTTTTTTTGGGAGGAGGAGGCAAAATAAAAGCTTCGGTACACTTTAATTACACTTAATTAATGTTGTATGTTCGATGTGAGTTGTTTCGGATCTTTCATAATTTTACATATTACATCATTATGCATTTTTGTTCTTGAGAACTTTCTGTTTTTGTTTGTTTATTTGTTTGTTTGTTTGTTTGTTTGTTTTTTTGTCTGAGAAATATCTAATATTAACATAGATGTTATTTGTTTTTGCTTTTGCGATACTTGTTTTGAAATGAATTATACGAAAGTACATTTTTCCTAAATGTGAGTTGGGAATAATTTTCCCTCTGACCAATTTTGGTACCCCCAAATGGAGAGCAGCATATGTATTATTTTTAAAAATATGATATTAACATACAAATATTAGTTGCTCCCTGCAAACGAAACAAATGTAAAATGTATCTTAATCATTGCCAGTTTTGGGGGGCGGGGAGGAGGGCATTATCGGAACACTATTTAAAAAAAAAGACATAAATGAAAATACAAAAATTGGGATTCTTTTTTATATACGTCCACCACTTATCACAGCTAAGAGCCACTCGAGAATAAGGATTAATGACACAGAATGTTTATTAGCTGAAAGATGAGGAACACTATAAATGTCCATGAAAATTCCATTGACGTTAGGCACATAAAGGGAGAGAGATAAGTATCATTTCGTTGTTATAGGAAGACGAGTTGTTTATCTCCCTCTCATGGCGGAGAAAATTTTATACAAGGCTCGAAAAGTTAGATTATTGGATAGCCAACGCCTCCGAGGACGAGCACTATGGCCTACCAAAAAATGCCTGGGCAGCTTTGTCGACATTTCCCCGGTAAGAGCACCTCATAATATTTGTAATACAATTATTCCTTTTCAAAGGGAGAAGATAAGCTTTAGAGGGTGAACTTCCTAGAACTACTTAGGGCTAGCAACATACCGGAGAGCAGGGGAAAAGGTCATTTCAGAAAGAGCCTACGTTTTGCTGACGTTGGCGTCGAAGGGAAAAATCCTCAGCTGTGATAAAAAAAAAAATGAGTGATGAATGTCTTATCAGGGCGGGATAAAGATTGGGGATTAGTTGAACACTTTTAATGTAATTAATAAATGATACAGTAGAGAGAAAGAGAGGGGGGTAACGTCTCTTTTGTGAGAAGGAGTTGTAGGGAAGAAAAGTGATCCCCACCATTAGATTTGAAAGTCGACTTTTGTACTCTATCAAGGCAGAAAAGGCATGATCTGCGCAGCATCTCCTACGATGTGGCAGCGGTTAAGATGCATAATTCAAGAATGGAAAATTATTCTTCCGCACAAAAGCACAATTTTTTTTTTTTCATCCGATCTAAAATAGATACACAAACTATGTAGGTTCAAAGACAGGTTGTTTGTTCCTTCATTACAGGAAGTTCCGGCTGCATCCGACACATGCGTGATGGAAAGATCGCAGTTTAAATTATGTTTGTTATTTTAATGTATCCTTCGCATGAGGAACTCATCATTTCTTCTAAAAAAATTATTATTTTCCATAAATTATTAAACATGCATACACCCCGAGAGAAATCAACAAGGACGAATGTGCTCTGTGTCCCTTCTATGATTTTCAATTTGCATGTTTTGCGAACAATCAGACATACACACATATATAATACACACACACACACACACATATACATATATATATATACTAGCAGGCCGCCCGGCGTTGCCTGATCGAAAGGTACGCTTAAATACGATATTGTAATTCGTGCAGATATTATTAGAGACAATTCTCTATCGATTATTATATAGAAACTAATATATATTAGTGAATTAAAGTATATATAAATATATCCAAGTCTAGAATTTATTGTTTGAAACGAGGGATATATGGAAATAGCTTATATTTATTCCTTAATCCGTGGATTTGCAATAATGGATCATATCATCAGAGGGAAAGCGTTTAGCAAAATAAACAATTATGAATACACATATAGTTTGCTTATTAGCACGTATATTGAAAATATTATTCAAAATTATTCAAAAAGCATACATGAAGGATGATATACGGCGTAGGCAATCAAACGTTGAATTAAGTTCAATTATTTGCAATAATAATCCAAGGAAAAAAGATCAGAAGTAATGGAGTAATTCAGAACATTTGAAAAAATCCATACCAGAGCTAACATTTAAAATATATAAAGTTCCGAGAATGTCTATTCCAAAGGTAGAGGAAATGGTAAAGATTTCCGGTGAGATAAAAATCCGTTGGGATTGAAAAATAGGAAAGTTCCAGAATCCCTGAGAGTGCAGATACATTGTGCCAGATTGGAGATCAATAGTCAATTGCATTATATATATCTACCGATTGAACCCACATACATATAAATATACAAATATACAAACACACACACACACACACACACACACACACACATATATATATATATATATATATATACAGGGTGGGCCAAAATAAGGGTCCTATATATATATATGATTATATTTAAAGATAGGACCCTTATTTTGGCCCACCCTGTATATATATATATATATATATATATATATATATATATATATATATATATATATATATATATATAAAATAATCTGCATTTTGCTAATTTCCTACCCTCTGATGAGAAGGAAAGTATTTCTTCGAAACTCCGCGGATTAAGGACTATTCACTTATCTAGTGTTTCCTTTTCAGATTAAATATGTTTTAACTCATTTCAAAGTGTTTTTTAACATGTTTTATTAACTGTTTGTTCGTATATATGTATATATATATATATATATATATATATATATATATATATATATATATACGCTAATGCATACACATAAATGAATATATACAAATGAAAAGTACACGTACAATATATACGTCCAAAAATGCGTATAAATTTAGATCAGATGAATCACCGAACCAAACAAGTCTCTTTTTGGTAAGCATAGACAATTTTTTTCCAGTCTGTCCCTTACAGATATGGGTTCATAAATAAAGGACCGAACATTCAGTTTTTAGAAGTTAATATTACATGATGAAGAGGAAAAAAAGAAACAAATTTAAGAAGGAAAAGAAAAAAAACAAAAGGAAAGAGAAAGAAATAGAGAAAAAAAGACGAAAAGGCTTACACGGGAATGCTGTTGATAACAGGAGCCAATGTTAGGCGAGATGTGTGTTAAATTTTGGTCAAACTTTATTTAAAGTTTAAATACGCGTGTCAGAAAAAACCCGTGTCATAAAAGCTTTGTAAGACTTTGTTCCCTGCATTCAACGTGATTCATGCATATATATATATATATATATATATATATATATATATATATATATATATATATATATATATATATATATATATATCCCTAAAACCTCTGTCCTTGACGGAGGGGAGGCTACAACTTGCTGCTATGGTTTCAAATGATCTGAAATAACGGCAAGGGGAAACTTGATTCCAAATATTTCTCATATGTTAAATCTCCCCTCTTTTGGAAATAAGGTATGATTATGAATATCTCCAGTATCAAATAATCCTTAGACACTGAAATTTACTTTATGTATGAAAACCAAAGAGAAGAGATATAACATATGAGACATATTTGGAATCAAGTCTCCCCTTGCTGTTATTTCAGATCATTTGAAACCATAGCAGCAAATTTTAGTCTCCTCTCCATCAAGGCCAAAGTTTTGAGGAAATATCAGATATTTTGTAATTCATATGCAAAACTAGGAAAAGGAAGGACTATGATTGAAACATTTTATGGCTGTAAAAAGTGCCAAATGGATGACGGATGTGCGACTTTATAGACAAATATCACATAGCTCTCTACACAATTCAAGTCCTTACCTTTCCAACAGGCGTTTATTTGTTAAATTCTGATCAATAGTCGCTGAGATTTGGAACTTATCAAAATTGTGTGTAGCAAACTTAATTTGTTGCGATTTTGTTTTGCATTATCCACACTGAAAACGAAAGAAAACATAAACCATATTTTCATGATTTCTCTCACTACCCGTATATATATATATATATATATATATATATATATATATATATATATATATATATATATATAAAGCTGAATGTCTGTGTGTGGGTCTGGTCACGAATAGGCTCCTATATGGTTGACTATTTTAAAAAACTGATTACATATAATGATAGATGATGTATCGAGACACAGGAATGGGTATGTTTGATCTGGAAGATCGGTGGTTCATTAAAATTGTGGGGTCTGCGTTCGCACCTGGTCCACAAAGTATGCAAAATAAAAAAATTAAAAATGAAAAAAAAAACGTTTACAAGTGTTTTTGATATAGATGTATGTAAGAATATTTTGATAAGTATGTTTTAACTTAAATAGGAATGGTATAATAAAACTGTGGGGTCTGCGTTCGCGCCTGGCCTCCATAGAATGGGAATAGACACAAACTTTAATAAAGACTTTTCATATCTATCTGCGTAAGTATACTTTGATAATTATGTTTCAGTTTGAAGAAATATGGTATAATAAAATTATGGGGTGTTCGTTCGCACCTGACATCCATAGAATGGAAATATGTCACAAAGTTTAACAAGGTTTTTTAATATAGATCCACAGAATATTGTGATAAGTGTTTCAGTATGAACAGGTATGGTATAATAAATTATGGGATTTATCTATTTTATTTTTACTTTCATCATATTTTGCTTTGGTCTTGATACCCTCAAATTCAACCCAAATTTACAACCCTTCCTTTTCATAACTTATACTTTCATAAATCAGAGACCATTTTCTGTAGGCTGCTTTTGAACCCAATCAAGGACTGGTACTTTTGCTCTCTCTCTCTCTCTCTCTCTCTCTATATATATATATATATATATATATATATATATATATATATATATATATATATATATATACTCACTATGAATAGTCATACAGGCCATCATCAAAGATTCCTCTTTAAGAACAACTTGTGGTGTTCTCTGGAGTCTGAGTGATAATACATCTCCCCATATTTCTAGTACTCTCCACCTTTCTCGATAACTTTTGCAAATGAATTTGCGTTATTGCAACGGCCGCTTACCATTGATGTCTCATTGATAGCGACCATTAGACTTCACTGGAATTTGGATGACAATAAGCCTCCCCAAGGTTCTTGTACATTATTATTATTATTATTATTATTATTATTATTATTATTATTATTATTATTATTGTTGTTGTTGTTGTTGTTGTTGTTGTTGTTGTTATTATTATTATTATCTACATAAAATTTTATGTAACTATTTTATAGTATTTACTTTAATGGTGCTCGATACGTAAGTAGAGCTAGGTAGTAAGTGTTAATATATATATATATATATATATATATATATATATATATATATATATATATGTCCTTTGAGTTTTGTATATTTAGGCAGAATTTCATTATTCGCGCATATTTTATTGAAGAGGATCTTCGTTCTTCTTTTTATGATCTTTCTTTCGAATTTTTCTTGTTTTCGTACAAGTATACAAAAAAAATTCAAATTAGGCGAAACTACACATAGTAAATTAGTAATAAAAACAGTAAAACGACAGAGAACAAATCAATCAATAAGTAGGACGCACAGGAAGAACAACCCTGACGATGGTCAATCGAGACCGAAAACGTTCGGTAAACTAGGGGGCTTTATAAGAACATTGGATCCCACAACAAAAATACTAGTACGAAAACAAGAAAAATTCGAAAGAAAGATCATAAAAAGAAGAACGAAGATCCTCTTCAATAAATTATGCACGAATATATATATATATATATATATATATATATATATATATATGGCAATTAAGCTACACAGAATGCTCCACGTTTCATCCTCGTGAGGATTCCTCAATTAAGAGTCTCTACACGATGAAAGCAAGATATCATTGAGGATTCACCTCGAAGCATCTTTAAAATGCTTCTTTTTTTATATATAAATTAACTTTCTATGTCAGACATTTTTAGACATTGTTACTATCATACATTAACATCTACACGACCAATAATGGAACCATTCTAATGCTTTTGCGGATTTGCATAATGAAAATGTACCGAGTTGAACTGAGTGAATTAACAGGTAATGGACATTTTTTAACGTCTTCTACGTCCAACCATTGATCAAGAATAAAAAAGGAGAAAAAAATCGAGAAAATGTCAGACATTTTATTATTATTATTATTATTATTATTATTATTATTATCATTATTATTATTATTATTATTATTATTATTATTGTTGTTTTTGTTGTTGTTATTATTATTATTATTATTATTTATTATTGTTATCATTATTATTATTATTATTGTTGTTGTTGTTGTTATTATTATTATTATTATTATTATTATTATTATTATTATTATTATTAAAAGTGTTCGCGAAAATGGGGAGAAAATTGCAAAAAGGAAGGGGTAAGTATGTTTAAAAGAAAAAAACAAAACAAGTAAAAAAAACCTTTCCATACACCGGTATCGATGACGAAGACTACCCTATCGGAGAATTCTCCTCGGCTTAACATTCACAGGAAATATGAACTGGACAAATACATTGAGGACATTGCGAAGGCTGCTGCAAGGATGGTAGGTTTCCTCTATTGTACTAGAAAACTACTCACATCTGAGAGTATCCTCTACTTCTACAAAGCCACCATTCGCCCATATTTGGAGTATTATTGCTACATCTGGGTTGATGCATCTATTACTAGTCTCTCCCTCTTGGACAGGATCCAAAAAAGAGTCTCCAATCTAATAGGTCCCGCTTTCCCAACAAAGCTCCAACCCTTTTCCCATCGCCGCAATATTGCATCTCTGTTTTGCAAGTATATTAATGGTATGTGGTCTGGTGAATTCACAACACTTGTGCCACCTCGATGTACATATCCCTACAAACCCGCTTAGCAACAAAAATCTCACCCTTTGACTGTTGAGGTCCTTAAATGCTAGAAATATTTCTACTCTAATAGTTTCTTCCTACAGCCAGCTAGAATTTGGAATTCCCTTCCTGCTACCTGCTTCCCTGACTGTACTGATATGCAGAAGTTTAAAGGTAACATAAACCAACATCTCGTTAATCTTTCCTAGGCCCGGTTCTAAATAATAACCCCTTGTTGTGCCTTGTTTGTTGTGCCTTGTTTGTAGTGCCTTGTTTGTAGTGCCTTGTTTGTAGTGCCTTGTTTGTTGTGCCTTGTTTGTTGTGCCTTGTTTGTAGTGCCTTGTTTGGAGTGCCTTGTTTGTTGTGCCTTGTTTGGAGTGCCTTGTTTGTTGTGCCTTGTTTGTAGTGCCTTGTTTGGAGTGCCTTGTTTGTAGTGCCTTGTTTGTTGTGTCTTGTTTGGAGTGCCTTGTTTGTTGTGTCTTGTTTGGAGTGCCTTGTTTGTAGTGCCTTGTTTGTTGTGTCTTGTTTGTAGTGCCTTGTTTAGAGTGCCTTGTTTGTTGTGCCTTGTTTGTAGTGCCTTGTTTGTTGTGCCTTGTTTGTAGTGCCTTGTTTGGAGTGCCTTGTTTGTAGTGCCTTGTTTGTTGTGTCTTGTTTGGAGTGCCTTGTTTGTAGTGCCTTGTTTGTAGTGCCTTGTTTGGAGTGCCTTGTTTGTTGTGCCTTGTTTGTAGTGCCTTGTTTGTAGTGCCTTGTTTGGAGTGCCTTGTTTGTAGTGCCTTGTTTGGAGTGCCTTGTTTGTTGTGCCTTGTTTGTAGTGTCTTGTTTGGAGTGCCTTGTTTGTAGTGCCTTGTTTGTTGTGTCTTCTTTGGAGTGCCTTGTTTGCAGTGCCTTGTTTGTTGTGCCTTGTTTGTAGTGCCTTGTTTGGAGTGCCTTGTTTGTAAAAAAGAAAAAAGTTTCCTTTTCAATATGTGATCTAATAGTTACTATCCAATAGGTGATCTATCTATTAACCCTAACCCTAAATTTTGTTGGATCGCTCCTAGCTTCAAGTTGTCTATTTTAGCGATAGTAGCGTCTTTTAAAAGTTCCAAGACCAGCGCTAACAATTAATATACATGTAGTTAGATTGGAAAATGAAAAAGATGGACAAAAACATAAATGTTGCCATTGTGTCAATAATGTTAATAAGAGCTAACGTATCAACGCGATTTTTAAAATGAACGCGAGAAAATCTTAATTAACGAACTAACTAAAGACTAAAGTTTGTTGAGAAGTTTTAAAGTTCTTGAATAAGAAATAGAAAAAAACGTCAGAAAATTCATTTCAAAGTTCTGTTGCGTGTATGTACGTAAGTGTACATTCGGAGATTCTGTATTCACTGAATATATAGCAGCAGACTTAAATGAATTTCAGTGTAGAACATTCCAATCCTCTAGAAAAGGCTTTGGAGAGTCCAGTCTTCTTAGTCACTGTCTTATAGACTTGGTTAATTTCACACAGAATTGCTACTTTTGGATTTTTAAACGATTTTTATTGGTTGGTAAATACTTTAGAGTTCACACGCTCCTGTGAAACCTGACTTTATCTTAAGGTGATGAAGAAAGCGAATTTCAGCCAAGCGAAGAAAGGAAAAAGAATAGCAATTAAAGCGATTTTCTGTTTAGCATTGGTCTGAATCGCATCTCAATGTAAAAATCCGACGATGAAAGAAGTGAAAAAGAAAATGTTGCGCAGCACAGAAGTTTACACACGTGTTATGATGTAGGGATTCAACATGCTGTAGACTCCGCAAAGAGCATAAGAAGGGAAAAGGGAAAAGAATTCGCTGTTTCAGTTCTTAACAAAAAAAAAACTTTATTCCCTTCTCTGGCCACGAGTGACTTCACGTCTCGGCTGTGGCGTAGCCCACGTGTCTCTAGCGTGATCATTATCCTCGGTCTGTTCACTCGAAAAAATCTGATTAAAGAAAGAACAGTCCGATCAATGCCCTTATACAGCCTAACATTACAAGCGCATTAGAGAAGTTTTATTAGGGCACAAAGAGAATGTGCCTGGCGTATGAAATCAATAGTAGAATGGCTCTTTTTAGAGCATAATTGAACCATAATACTTGACTTATGCATTTTAAAGTCAAGTCATCATATAACATTTTCCACAATAGTTTCTTTACAGTGCAATGTAGACTACAATGTACTGAAGACTAAGTCACCGTGGGCAGGTATGTGAAGCTTCCTTTCGGCTCTAGCGTACAATCAATCGATTTGATTTTAAAATAGGCGATTTCACCGATTTCGATGACAATAAACTTATTGAAGTGTGAAACATTCATTGATCCTCATTCAATCTCGGGCAACATCAGATCTGCCTGATATTATATCTAGGTAATTATTTCCACAGCCAAGCAACGTCGCAGCTCACAAGAGCGAGGACAGCCAAAAAACTGGAAGTTCAAGACTCGAATTTCGCCTTAATTTGGACTTATCAATTGAACACATCCGAACTCGGGATTCGAAACCCGAATCTTTTGGATGCGAGGCGAATACACTGCTACTTGAGCAACCGCACAACGCACACACAAAAAAAGTTTATTAACAGGTCAGGCAAACTGTGACGAAATCCGACTATGGAATGAACCTATTTCGTCTCGAAATCATTTGTTCATATATATATATATATATATATATATATATATATATATATATATATATATATATATATATATATATATGTCCTTATATGTCGTTTAATCCAACCAACGAGAACCCAAGTAGGAATTTTACGCTCATTAGGACGATGTCATCCAACATGCTAACCTAGCGACAATTGGTAATAGAATTTTCAGAATGTGATGATATAACTATTTTCACATTCAAGCAATGTTACAACTCACAGCGGTCATAACAAACCGGAAAATCCAAGACTCGAATTTTCCCCTTATTTGAGCCCATCACTTTAACACATATCAATATTTTTAGTTTTTCATTAATTTTATTTAATTATTTTTTTTCATTGTCTTTAATATCTTACTTTATTCATTAAATTCATTTAATCTGTCCCTCCCCCCTCTTCCTCTCCCTCCCCGTCTCTCCCCATCTTTGTATCTCTGTATTTGAGTTTATCGTTCTCTTAAGCCGTGTGTGATTTTTTCCATTTTCTTACGCATAAAAAAAAATCATTAAAAAAAAACATCGCTGTATTGTTTGAAGACATAGAATTCTTGATTTCATTGAAGCGTGTATTTGTTTGTGTTCAGTCGTCCTTCAATTCCCTTGTTGAGTTTCATCAAGGTAAATGTTTGTAATTAGGAGAGATAATCTTTGTTGAGGTGTGTGTGTTCATTTAAGGTGCTCCTATGTGTTTATCATCCTTCATGTATGTGTGCGAACGTACGTTTACGTACTTGTGTGTGTGTGCGTGTGTGTAAGGAAGCGTGTTTTATTGTTTGTGTGTAAGTTTGTGTATGTACCTATCTTCTCTTGTGTATCTGTGCTTATGTTTAACTTTTTGTGCCATAAAGTTTTCATTAGTTTTAGTTTTAGTGAGTCGCTTTATACTTGGTTAGCGAGTATCAATCTGAGAGTAACTTTGTTGTTGGAGTGATGTATTCTCGTGTTTGGTCGCTTTGGGAAGTGTTTTTTTTTACAAAGAAGTCACCACTTAAGGCCCAGAGGCCACTCGAGGATAGGGGTTAAAGAGTGTACAGTAGTCAATTAGACAATATAGTAATCGCTAGAAGTGTAAATTTGGTAAATTGGATTACTTAAGGTGAACGATTCATCAAGAACTTGTTTACGTTGGACTTGAAGACGACCATATTGTAGTCAGCTGGAAAGCAGACAAGCAGAAGAGAGTTCCACGGGTGTGCAGTTCTAAGAAAGCAGCTTTGTTCATGGAATCTACATTTAGGTTTAAACACAGATAAAGAGTAAGGCGAACTATTGATATTGTTTTAAGCTGGGCGAGTGTTTCTCGTGAATGTTTGGCGAGAGGTGACGAACATAGATTAGAGTTCAGACGAACACTTGCCATGAAAATAAGGATAAAGCAGAGACAGGCTGGCGACGTCTCTTCTGTGAGAAAGAGGTTGCAGAGAAGAGAAAAAAGGTATCCCCTTATAGGTTACGAAGTCTATTTTGAACTCTATTAAGGCAGGATAAGATCTTTCTAGCAGCTCCTGCCCAAGTTAGCTTATTGCTATCGGAGTATGGTGACGGGGCTGCTCAGATATTTTTTAGGTCAGAGTGGGGAAAGCTAGAGTTATGGGGCTGCCGAAAATACACCGGGAATATCTTCTCTCTTTTCCATTAGTTTGGGTTAAACATAAAGGTAGTAGTGACTGATCTATCTATGTACCTATGAAAGTGATAACGTATGTGTAAGGACACTTCTCAACCTATATACTCAACGAATTTTTTATCTACTGACTTGAAATTTATATATAGAGTATTCAGGCACGTGGAAACTTTTTAATTGGTTTTCATCTAGAGAAAAGGGCTGCTAAGGAGTAAAAGTTAAAAAATTGTTATTTGAGGCGGGGATCATCGGATTTTTATATGTTTGTCAACTGTTTCACGAAGTTTGAAAACACGTTTTAAAGATTGTGTCAAGCTGGCCAAATTGTTATCGTACTTGACTCAGTGTCTTTAGGTTTTGATATCAGCTTGGGTATTTTTTTTTTTACTTACAAGAAGTGAACTGTTTATTAAGAACATAATACTCGCATGCACATGTCTCTGTTTCTTTCTGTTTTCCTTTTTTTTTACTTTATTTTTTAGGAATTTAACGCTATGTTTAACATCGGGCAACGCCGGGTAATTTTCTAGTAGAAAAAAAAAACATTTATTTAATATAAGTCTTTTTCTTCGGGAATTTGGAGATACGTTTCCTTCTCATAGTATATAGCAGGAATAAACATGCAGCGATGGGGGGAGGCTTTCTCTTTGTCACTTTGAGTCTTCGAGACCTGAAAATATTGCATTTAAAAACATGAATGTGCGTCGATAAGAATCAGATTTAGATTAAAAATCCAATTCCAAGTAAATACGACATAAAATTCTACGAAACGTATAGCCTTTATGTGAGGGGATCAAAAACAAAAATGCATCATCTTTAAGGCATATTTATAAAAATTAGTGATGGGACGATTAATCGGAATCTGAAAAATCAGACCTTTTGGAGTATAAGAATCGGAAAAAAATTGTGCCTATTTTCCGATGTCAGAAGTGATTCTTTTAATTGTTTTTAACTTAATTTTCCATTGTTGGTATTTATAACGAAATGGTAAATATTTATTAATATTAACCTACAGGGTCGAAAGATAAAATTGTCGCTCGAGAAAAGACAACATGATTCCATTTCCGTTTGATGAAAACCGGTTTTCTTTTCTTTTCTTTCTTTTTTTTTTTTTTTTTTTTTGCAGACCATCTACTAGTTGGCCAGTTGTGTACAAGTCCAAAGAGCGATAGGGACCTTCTATTATGTCTGGAAGTGAAAAAAATGTTCAACGAGCGAGATGAGAGATGCGCCGCTGTATGAGATTATGAGAGATGGTATTTATTTGCTCCCCCACTGAGCAAATTAGGCACAAGGCCGTTTTTAATGTGAGGTAAAAACCAGCTCCCCTAAAAGGGGTCACTCTGGTTACCAAAAATAATAATTGTCCCAGTATAGAGGGTTTCCCCTCCATTGACTGGTACAAATTATCTTAAGTGCAGTATCTGCCGGAACAGATACTACACTTTGGTCTGTATGAGATTATGAGAGATGCCCTCTACTGATCTATGTTATGACAACAAGACCATTGCCAGCAGTCTTAAAATGCATCACTGGTTTGCCACGAATAACAGGGATGTGCCCAGGATGATGATAACAAAGTTTCCGGCCACGGTTATGGTTTTTGGTGTGGTTTTGAGTGAGGGTCGCATCATGCTACATTTTCGAAATCGGCATGAAAGTCAACACTAAAGTGTTCACTGACAGACACTGGGTGTGGCAGCAGGACTCGGCACTTGGCAACAACTCAAGAGACTCAAGCTTGGCTTCAGAAGGAGTGCTGTTACATAAGAAGGGCTGCCCCTTTCTCATGTAAGAAAACATACTAGATAAGTGAAAATGATATTAGGAAAAGGCTAAAATCGAACACTGTCGGTAAGTGTTAAAAGATAATGGATAATTGAAATCCTAAGAATGCAGTCGATAATAAATATTGATATTGTTTTCAGCTAGCCGAGTGTTTCTCGTGAATGTTTGGCGAGAGGTGACGACCATAGATAAGAGTTCAGACGAGCACTTGCAATGAAAATTATTTATGTCAGAGATAAATCGATTGTCCATTGTTTTTTTTTGTTTTTGTTTTTTTTAGAAATAAGTGGATATTAAATATGTCACTTAAAAGACTGGGCAATGTGAGTTTATAAATTAAAAATAGGTTAAATGATGCAATTAAATTTACAGATTTCTTTTGTTTACGAGAGGTGTTAGATAAATGTGCAAAGGGCACGGGTAAATTGAAACGTGATAAAGTTGCGTCGATTAACAGCACACCTCTGACGTCATAAACAAAGGAGATTCTCAATATATTGAAACAGGGTTCGAGTTAGTTAATGGGGAGATCACAATCACAGAGTGATAGAGTCTGTTAGAGATGAGAGTCGGACAGCGAGTCTAGAGAAGCTGATGCCTTTAGAGGCGAAGGGTAGGAGAGGAGACCATGTAGTCATACAAGCTTGAATTCCTGAGTCATCAATCGGCCGGCTGATGAATAAAAATCACCATCTATATTTTGTAACTGTTTGTCTTCGTGTCGTCATTACATACTGAAATGTAAATGTATTTTCACCATCGTCATCTTGTAAACGAACTGTGTATAACACCCTTCCAAGTATTAATTGTCTGTCCCCTCCTCCATCATAAGTGAATTATCTCCTCTCTGATGTAAAAGAAATGTATTCCCCATCTCTCTTCTCACATTCATGTCTCCTGTTAATAATAATATGAACTAAATAGAACCGTCACCGTCGCCGCCGTTTATGCCGTTATACAAACGACGTCTCGTTTTGTGTAACAATGTATATAAATGTCATTATCATCTCTGTTCTGAGTCCCCGTGTATTATGCCTCCAATATGAGTCCCCCGTTATATGTTGTCCCCAATTATAGTGTTAAAAAAGCTTCAACCAGAACTTGCTCCCATACTTACGAAACTATTTAAGCGCTGCCTTAAGGAGAAGTGCTTTCCGACCCCCTGGAAGACATCATCAGTTTGCCCTGTATTTAAGAATTCAGGTGATAAGTCATCTCCCTCTCAATACAGACCAATAAGTCTTCTCTGTGTTATGAGTAAGTTACTGGAATCAATATTAAATAGAGAAATAGTCAACCACCTCAGCAGGAATAACCTTCTTAGTGACACACAATATGGTTTCCGCTCTGCAAGATCTACCGCAGATATGCTGACGGTTATATCCCACAGGATTAGTGAATCTCTTGACAAAGGCTTCCTTTCTAGGGCAATTGCTCTCGACATATCAAAGGCCTTTGACAAAGTATGGCATAAGGGTCTACTTCACAAGATTTCCAGCTACGGTATAACTGGAAATGTTTTCTCAATCATTAAATCATTTCTCTCTGATAGGCTCATAAGAGTAGTGGTAGATGGACAAAAATCGGAGGCCTGCAATATAAATGCTGGAGTCCCTCAGGGGTCAATCCTGGGCCCAACTCTCTTCCTGATCTACATCAATGACCTCCCTAAACACATACTTAAATCATTCGTTGACATCTATGCTGATGACACGACCATCTACGGCAACACATCAAAGGCTGTAAATGACGAAGTTCTCTCGGATTCTCTCTCCTCTGATCTCGAGCGCGTGGTTCAGTGGGGGAAGATGTGGCTAGTTACCTTTAATGCATCCAAAACCAAACTCCTATCCTTACATCATCAACGCTCTGATCCCCAGCTGGCATCAATTGTGATGGATGGCTCTCGTCTGGGTGAGGCCCCGTGTTTTGACAAGCTTCTGGGTTTGACCTTTACTCCTGATCTGAAATGGAACACGTACATCAAGTCTGTTGCCAAGGTCGCAGGAAAGATGGTGGGATCCTTCTACCGCTCCAGAAGATATCTCACTACTGATGCATTTCTCTATCTATATAAAAGCCAAGTACGGCCAAGGATGGAATACTGTTGCCATATCTGGGCAGGAGCTGCCAAAAACAGCCTATCATGCCTTGATAGAGTACAAAATAGACTTCGTAGTTTAGTGGGGGATGCCCTTTTCTCTACCCTGCAACCCCTCTCCCACAGAAGAGACGCTGCGAGCCTATCCTTGTTTTATCGTTATTTTCATGGCAGGTGCTCGTCTGAACTCCAATCCCTGGTCCCCCCTCGCCAATCTTTCACGAAAAACACCCGTCTAGCTGAATCCACTGTGAAAAATTTCCCCCACTCTATATCTGTGCCTAAATCAAAACGCGGATTTCATGAGCAAAGCTTCTTTCTTAGAACTGCACGCCTGTGGAACTCTGTTCCGTCTGCCTGCTTCCCTCCGGACTACAATTTGGATGTCTTCAAGTTTAATGTTAACAAATTCCTAATGAACCGCCCCCCCTAATTAAACACTTCATAAAATCTCCTCACTAACGTGATGTACTTACAATAACCCTTATCCCTGAGTGGCTTCCGGGCCTTGATAAGTGGTGATAACTGTGTAAAAAAAAAAAAAAGAAAAAAAAACATGGACACCCTCTACACAACAGTGCTACGACTTTGTACCCTTCTCTCATTACCCTTCCCCTTTCCCGACCTGAACTCGCTAGACTACTTCGTTTGGTCATACGTCGAAAACATCACCAACATGACCTCCCAAAACACCAAAACAAGTCTGATCGCCGCTATCTGCCGAGTATTCGGCGAGCTCCAGTCAGCGCTTGTGGAAAAGGCATGCTTTCAGTTCTGGACCCGTATCGAGCCGGTGCTTGAGGCTAAATGCGGCTACATTTGATAGATGTCAGTTCTTTTACATAATCAAGTTACCTGAATTGATTTTTTCAATAAAAGTTTTAAAATAAAGCTGTGGTGTTGTTTTCTTTAAGGCGACAATTTATCGTTCAACCCTGTACTATAAAAACTGAAATCTGTATCCTACCATCCGCCAAAAGTGTTTATTTTTGCGAAAATGTATGCACATATTACATGGATTTTTTTTTTTTTCATAGTAATCTTAAAAATATAAAAAAAGTAGTAACTATATAGCTTAATGTTTAGAGATGGCAAAAGAATCAGAATCGAGAATTTGGAACAGAAGAGGAAATCAGAATCGGTATCGGAATCGATATCAGAATCGGTAAAATATCACATGACTAATAGAAATTTTTTAAAATATTTAGGCATCAGGAAACGACGGCGAGAGAGAGAGATAGAGAGAGAGAGAGAGAGAGAGAGAGACAGCGAGACAGACAAATAGACAGACAGACAGAAATTCAAACACAGATTGAACGAAACGGAGTGAACGTATTTAGAACTCGTTGACTGTATTTTAATGTTTGCTTGTTGTGAGGTGCTTGTGTTCTGCATTGCGTACGTGTACATCTGTTCTGGCACCTGTGTGTGAGCGCAGTTTAGGTGCATTTGTCATTTGTATAAACGTATATTCTATTGCATGTATGTATATGCAGAGACTAGCAAAAAACATGCGTATAGTTACACATATGTACATGTATACACCCAATTGCATACTTACACACATTTATCCACACACACACACACACTCACAAACACACACACACACACACACACACATATATATATATACGCGGTTAATGGTAGCCGAAGGGATACGGTCTCCGCTAATCGAGCCAGAGATGTCTCGTGTTGCGGGGTTCGAATCGTTCGACTGGTGTTAATCCTAGCACCCTGCACTGAAGAATCCCGAAAGGATGAAACACTAGTGTCTGTAGGTATTTAATTATTATAGTAATAAAAAATAATTATATATATATATATATATATATATATATATATATATATATATATATAGAGAGAGAGAGAGAGAGATAGATTTACCATCGAAATAAAAGTTTTCGAATTTTTTATTCATATATAGATATTAATAACAAAGATTTTTAGATAGCTCAATAGTGCAATGCTAGAGCTATAAATACTTTTATAGTATACCGCTTCACCAGGAATAGCCAAGCATTATTTTTTATGTTCATTTAAGAAAAGATAAAAGCCCTACTGGTATAAGAATAATAAAACAAAACATATGCAGGGAACTACTATTTATAAAACTGTCAGTAATAACCAAAACAG
>NC_136514.1:30356614-30376614 GCF_053919585.1 Euprymna scolopes | reverse complement strand
CGATGGCAAAGATTGTCTAAAGGTCAGAAGCAATGGACCTGTTACCTAAGGTTTCCGAAATAACAATATCTCAGTCTCTTTGGTTTTAATATCTGTGATTGTTTCTAAATAATAAAACCTAAACAGCTAAAAAGAAAACAAAAAACAATTGGAGGTTTTTCGGTTCATTGCGATATCTAAAAAAAAAAAAAAAAAGAAAAAGAAAAATGTAACCGAGCAATGATGCGTTGATGAAATGAGACCAATCCGTATCCGTTACGCTGTTGTAATCTCTGTCTCTGTCTCTGTCTCTTTCTCTCTCTCTCTCTCTCTCTCTCTCTCTCTCTCTCTCTCTCTCTCTCTCTCTCTCTCTCTTTCTTTCTTTCTTTCTTTCTCTCTCTCTCCCCCTCTCTCTCTCTCTCTCTCTCTTGTTTTTCATCAGCACTAGAGTAGATTTGGTGATCAGTTGGAATTTGGGCGCTGTTCGCGGCGGCCGTAAAACGTAGGTACTTGGACCCTGTTGGCGGATGGGGGCAGTCGCAAAATGTTAGGAAGTGCAAATGGTCGGGAACGTTACATGCCAGCTGAATTCTCCTTCTTAAATGTGAGATAAAAAAACACAATTTTTTTATTTTAAAAAAACATGCAGTTTTCGTTCATGACTTCAATTACTACAAAGATTTAATTCCAGTACAACGGTCCAAACTCAGATAATTCTCTGGAGAGAATTATTTTGTGCGGATTAAATCTTCCTAGTAATGACACTGAGAACGCGACACAAGACCCGTCAAACAGACATAACAGATAACATATTAACCCCTTGATGTAAGAATCAAACGTTAAATTCGACACACATCTGCCAAAAACTCCCTACTCCGAATCTCGATGCTCTGCTGTCAAAACTAAACTCCCAATCCCCACACTCTGCTATCAAAACTCGACCCCAAAACTTGACACTATTATCAAAACTCAACTCTAGAATACGATGCACTGCTGACAACACTTGCTACTCTGACATTCAAATCCAAAATCAGCCTAATCACTTAAAGATCAGGCTTTTTTATATCCAACCGGAAGCATCTCATTTTTATTTTAGATGACAATATCACAAGAATATAAAGAGAAAAAGCGACCGTTATTTTTTCTGTTTTCTTCATTCTTTTTGCCTGCACACAAAGAGATTTGTACTTATTTTTTAAGTTCTTAATTATAGAAGAGCAATTTATTTTTTCTTTTGTAGCATTTTAGATCGCAGGTGTTAAACGCTGCACAATGATAAGCACATTCTTACATCAAGTGGTTGATATGCCGTCTGTTAATCTGCTGGTTGCGATGATCAGGACGCAATAGCCGTTCTAGAAACGTACCCACGACACAGAAAAACCAACCTACTCTCTTCGGCAAACGATCCTATCATCATCATCATCATTATTATTATTATTATTATTATTATTATTATTATTATTATAGCAACATTCATGTGTAATATATTGATGTTGGCATTTTGTAGATGTTCATGTAGATTTCGTATATATTATTATAGATTTAATTTTCTATCGATTTTTATGTATTATAAAGTTACGATTTCAAAAATATACCCCTATGACCCGGGTGCATCAGCTTGAATCGAAAACGAAACCAAAACTTATGAAGAATTCTTGGTAAAATTATTTATTACAAAAAATGGAATGCCATAATAATTAAACGACAGTCACTCAGATGTAAGCGTGACACAAAAAATAAATAAAACACACTCTATCCTATTAATATATAAATTTTGTTTAATAAAAAGTCCTACAAATATTTTAAAGGAAAAACCTACAAATATTTTCCAGGGACAATAAGCAGAAATCATATATAGCTGACACTTGTCTCATAAACAGACATATTATTTTACCTATGCACGTCAATAATGTCAATAATTTGTAACACAAAATAAACCGGGAATTACAACAATCAAAACTACAGAACAGGCTATAATACATTAAAAAACAAAAATACATTTTCGACACCACCCTCACAATTTATGCAGCTATATATACTGCCCAGTGCAATGATTGTCAATGAAAATCAAAGCAAAAACTTAACATAAAACGAATCCTTACTTATATAAAAGAATGTGTATGTGCGTGTGCGTGTGTGAGTTCATATCAAAGTGATTCTAAAATGGTTGGATCGATTTTTATTTTTTTTTAATTTCACAAAATGTACTATGTGTCTGGGAGTGTTCTTAGATAGGGTTGTATCGAAAATCAAAGAAATCTGATTGAGGAAGGGACGCTTTGATCTTGACCAAAGACAACACCCTTGTACAGCCTAACACCACAAGTGCATTCGAGAAGTATATATATATATATATATATATATATATATATATATATATATATATATATATATGTGTGTGTGTGTGTGTGTGTGTGTGTGTGTGTGTGTGTAACTCTTGGTTCGTTCGTAATTAATAGTTTAAATAACCACTGAACGGATGGCTTCCACATTTTGGTATAATATGTTTATGGTACGCATGCGTGTTTCTATATATCTCTTTGTAATTATAACATTAAAACGTAATTTTTCTATAATAAATATTTGGTTTTCTTTGTACGGATGGGCCATTTTTTTTATTTGGGGACAATTATTTCACACCGCGTGTCATCACGTGACATCACTAAACGGAACTTTTATATACCAAATTGACTTTTTTCGTTTAAAAATGGAATTATTTCTCTTTCGTTAATATATATATATTTTTTAATATTTCGTGTTTTATATATATATAAAGTACAATTGTTGAATGTTATTTTCTTGATTATATTTGTTTGGGAGAAGCACAATTAAAAAAAAAAAAGAAAAGATTAAAACGGAGCGAAATTTAAATTTCCATTTCATTTTTACTCTTTATGAATATTAAAAGAAAAATTACTAAACATTTATTAATAATGCCTCACTTTTACAGACATTTGTTTTTAAATTTCTTAAATGACGACTTTTTTTTAATAGCATTTGCGGATGGGTATGATGACATTTGTTTTAATTTCTTTTTAAATGACTTTTTATCGACTTTCTTTTTTTAAATAGCATTTGCGGATGGGTAAAAAACGAAAAAACAAAAATAACTAAACCATTTACTGATAATTCTCACTTTTACAAATATTTTTAACAAATAAATTTTATCAAAGTCAAGATACCGAGAAATTGTCAGTAAATTGCTTAGTTATTTTTTTCGTTTTTTACCCATCCGCGAATGCTATTAAAATAAAAGTCATTTTAAAAGAAATTAAAAAAACAAATGTCAGCATACCCATCCGCAAATGCTATTAAAAAAAAGTCGATAAAAGTCGTCATTTAAAAATAAATTTAAAAACAAATGTCTGTAAAAGTGAGGCATTATTAATAAATGTTTAGTAATTTTTCTTTTAATATTCATAAAGACTAAAACTTTTTTTCAAAATAAATGTGACCAATAATCGTTTAGTTACTACGACAACGTCAGTAAATAAAAAAGTTACGTGCGCTTTCGTCAGAAAGGGAGCGATGCGTGTTTTTTTATGCTGGTCGCCATGGAACTCAACGCCCAAAGAGTACCAAATTCTGTTTTCCAAAAGAAACGTTTACTACCAACTTTCTTTTAAAAAAAAAAGTGCAAGTTTTCCTGAAAAAAAACCTTTCACCTAAAAATTTATGGCAAAAATAGCGACCCATAAAAATCTGGGGTGCTTCTACACTTTATTGCCGAAATTGGAGACGCCATTTTTTTTTCGCGCACTTGCTATCCAAATCTAGGGCAGACATCATTATATGGCCGAACGATTGCTTCCGGAAAGGGAAAGAATATAGAACCTCTCCCAAACATACTGGCAATAATTTGGTTTCGTCCTTCCTTTTAGTTTTTCCAATAAATCATTTCTCTCCAATAGGCTCTCTTTATTAAGTTTTGTGCCTATTTCCATTCTATGGAGGCTAGGCGCGAACGCAGACCCCACAATTTTATTATACTATCCCTATTTAAGTTAAAACATACTTATCAAAGTATTCTTATGTACATCTATATCAAAAACACTTGTAAACGTTTTTGTTTTTTTTTGTATTTTTTCTTCATACTTTGTGGACCAGGCGCGAACGCAGACCCCGCAATTTTAATGAACCACCGTTCTTCCAGATCAAACATACCCATTCCCGTGTCTCGATACATCTTCTATCATTATATGTAATCAGTTTTTTAAAATAGTCAACCATATAGGAGCCTATTCGTGACCACACACACACACACGCACACACACACACGCACACACATTCAGCTTTATATTATAGATATACACAGGGTGACTCAAAAAAGCCGGGCCCGAACTCTAATTAGGCCCCGTTTATTAGTGTTTTGTCCGAATGAAATGAAACTTTTGTCATGACTAGTTTATTATATTCAAAACATCACATCAAAACACTAGGGTCTTTGGCATTTTTTTCTCCATTAACTATAAAATGCTCAGAAAAACGATTGAATGTTCTCTGTTTTTTTTTGTTTTTTTTTTTTGGGGGGGGGGTCACCCTGTATATACATGTGTGTGTGTGTGTGTGTGTGTGTGTGTGTGTGTGTGTGTGTGTGTGTGTGTGTGTGTGTGTGTGTGTGTGTGTGTGTGTGTGTGTGTGTGTGTGTGTGTGTGTGTGTGTGTGTGTGTGTGTGTGTGTGTGTGTGTGTGTGTGTGTGTGTGTGTGTGTGTGTGTGTGTGTGTGTGTGTGTGTGTGTGTGTGTGTGTGTGTGTGTGTGTGTGTGTGTGTGTGTGTGTGTGTGTGTGTGTGTGTGTGTGTGTGTGTGTGTGTGTGTGTGTGTGTGTGTGTGTGTGTGTGTGTGTGTGTGTGTGTGTGTGTGTGTGTGTGTGTGTGTGTGTGTGTGTGTGTGTGTGTGTGTGTGTGTGTGTGTGTGTGTGTGTGTGTGTGTGTGTGTGTGTGTGTGTGTGTGTGTGTGTGTGTGTGTGTGTGTGTGTGTGTGTGTGTGTGTGTGTGTGTGTGTGTGTGTGTGTGTGTGTGTGTGTGTGTGTGTGTGTGTGTGTGTGTGTGTGTGTGTGTGTGTGTGTGTGTGTGTGTGTGTGTGTGTGTGTGTGTGTGTGTGTGTGTGTGTGTGTGTGTGTGTGTGTGTGTGTGTGTGTGTGTGTGTGTGTGTGTGTGTGTGTGTGTGTGTGTGTGTGTGTGTGTGTGTGTGTGTGTGTGTGTGTGTGTGTGTGTGTGTGTGTGTGTGTGTGTGTGTGTGTGTGTGTGTGTGTGTGTGTGTGTGTGTGTGTGTGTGTGTGTGTGTGTGTGTGTGTGTGTGTGTGTGTGTGTGTGTGTGTGTGTGTGTGTGTGTGTGTGTGTGTGTGTGTGTGTGTGTGTGTGTGTGTGTGTGTGTGTGTGTGTGTGTGTGTGTGTGTGTGTGTGTGTGTGTGTGTGTGTGTGTGTGTGTGTGTGTGTGTGTGTGTGTGTGTGTGTGTGTGTGTGTGTGTGTGTGTGTGTGTGTGTGTGTGTGTGTGTGTGTGTGTGTGTGTGTGTGTGTGTGTGTGTGTGTGTGTGTGTGTGTGTGTGTGTGTGTGTGTGTGTGTGTGTGAACGAAAATATTAACATTCGAACTTCGAACTCTGCCGGCGATCATTTCAACCACATAATTTAACATTTCGTGTGCTTGATTGAAGAAAGTCGTAATTTTTTCATTTTCACACTATAAGAACTCATTTTTAATCAACAGAGACTTTGTACATTTTACACGCCAAAATCTTGTTTTTCCTGCCCCCCAAATAAACCACTACATTAGCTGCAATGAAAAAGTCGAAGACTCGTTCTTATTTTCCGCGTGTCGTCACTGAAGAGTACTTTAATAAAGGGAGATAACAAATGCAAGTCAATAGTTTTAGAGTTTCTTTTACGATATGTAATATCTTTCAACGTACAATTTCTATTGTCAGTTATATTCCCACAGATACAAAAGATTATGGTGTTTATCAATGGAATGCACTTCACGAAAAAGATTGATGCGTTTTTGGGGAGATCCGCTATAAAAACTAGAACAGGATAGGTCCTAGGGGAACTTGGCAAAATAGATTTTTAATCGATTGATACTGATTCACCAAGTTTCTCTTTCATAGTTCTGGTTTTTGACAACATTTCCTTTTCTTTTTTTTCTTTTTTTTTTTTTTAAATTGGATTGCCTCCGGTTTCACATGGATTTTATTAAAACGGAATACTATCAAATTCTTCACTGAAATCAAAACACCAGAAATCATAAAAATGAAATAGTCGAAGTGCAAACAAAACATTAAAAAAAGGGGGAAATTATTTGACTACTGGCAGAGATATCCGGCGTCGCTCGGCATCCAATCTATATATATAAAAGCTAAAATGTTTGTTTGTGTGTGTGTGTGTGTGTGCGTTTTTGTGTATGTCCGAGAAAGGCTTTTTTCCGAGAAGCGATCGGTTGGCTCCCTCATTCTTAAAACTTTTTTATATCACGTCGAAATCATATCTACGAGTTAACAACAGGGGTCGCCTTTCTATTTAATTTACCCAACTCTGAAAAACTAAATATTCAACATTTTCCGATCGTCGCGTGTGGATTGGGCTTTTTCGTATAATAAAAGCGAAACGAATCTAAAGACATCGATCCCAGCGCGATCACGCCGGGAACGTCCAAAAGCAATTTTTGCTTATATCAGACAATTGCTATTCAATTTGGACAATCCCCTTTTTATGTGGAGCTGGTTTTCCTCCTCCCCCCCCCCTCAACATCTTGTGAAAACAAAAAAAAATTTAAAAAAGCTGCCTCGCAGTAAATAAATTTCTGCCCTGCAGTCAAAGTTGGCCTCATTAAGTCATCAAGTACGGGCACCTGCCTATTTTAAATACTTAAATAAATTTAAACATCTTTCCATTATAACTTAGTGCTGGCCCAGTGGTTAACGTCGCACGTCTTTTTTCACACTTTATTTTCCAACTTCGCCTCAAGGCTTCCGATTCGATCATTTAAAAAAATCATTGAAATGTTTATATCTATCTCATTAATTGCTAGATGAAAGATGTTTTTAAATTGCAACAAAATATACATTATATAAAATAAATCCACGGTAATTTTTTGATTCAATTTAAATTAAATTTTTATACCTTACTTTGTAAAATTTATAAAAGTGCACTTTGAAGATAAATAAATTTCAAATTGAATCTTGTACCTTTATTTTTAAAGCCTATAGTAAAAACATTTTGTTTAACAATTTTCATGCCTTGGATGAAATGCTTTTCTAACTTGTATCTTATCTTTTTAAGATCATATTTTAAAACTCTCGTTCTCTCTATTTCAGTTTGTATTTCTCCTCACACCATAACTCATTTTTGCAACCCCCTCTTTGTATTATTACAGGTCTGAATATTTTCTCTGTTTCAGATTGTATTTCTCCTCACACCACAACACATTCTTTGCAACCTCCCCTTTGTAATACAGGTCAGAATAATGAGAAAATCTGAATTTTTTTTAACAAAAACTTTAAAATAACTTTTTTAGATTAAATTTTTAAAAACTTCTTTCAGAATAGAAAATCTTTAAAATTTAATAAGGAACATATTTCATACAGGCTTCATTCACAAATATTCAGTACATAACGAGAAAAATAGAGATGAAAATTTCAAAAGGACTGTACAACTGGTTACGGTCAATAATAGCCCTCGCCAGCGGATGTCTTTGTTATTGTTATTCTATTATTATTATTTAAAACATTTTGCGTCCTGCTCTTTCGCGCGAGAACTAATATATATATATATATATATATATATATATATATATATATATATATATATATATATATATATATATATATATATATATATATACTAGCAAAATTACCCGTCGTTGACTGGGTTCAAAAGCAGCCTGCAGAAAATGGATTCTGATTTATTAAAGTATGATAGGTTATGAAAAGGAAGGGTTGTAAAGAGATAGCTTCGAATTTGGGGGTATCAAAATCAAAGCAAAATATGATGAAAGTAAAAATAAAATAGATAAACCCCATAATTTATTATACAATACCTGTTCACACTGAAACACTTATCACAATATTCTGTGGATCTGTATTAAAAAAAACTTGTTAAACTTTGTGACATATTTCCATTCTATGGATGTCAGGTGCAAACGAACACCCCATAATTTTATTATACCATATTTCTTCAAACTGAAACATAATTATCAAAGTATACTTACACAGATAGATATGAAAAGTCTTTATTAAAGTTTGTGCCTATTTCCATTCTATGGAGGCCAGGTGCGAACACAGACCCCACAATTTTATTATACCATCCCTATTTAAGTTAAAACATACTTATGTACATCCATATCCAAAACACTTGTGAACGTTTTTTTTAATGTTTTATTTCCATACTTTGTGGACCAGGCGCGAACGCAGACCCCACAATTTTAATGAACCACGGTTCTGCAGGATCAAACATACCAATTCCTGTGTCTCGATACATCTTCTATCATTATATGTAATCAGTTTTTTAAAATAGTCAACCATATAGGAGCGTATTTGTGACCGGACACACACACACACACACACACACATTCAGCTTTATATATATATATATATATATATATATATATATATATTTCTTCATAAGTTTCGGTTTCGATTTAAACTGCTGCACCCAAGTCAAATGGATATTTTTTTTTTCTTGGAAATCAAACTTTATAATATATACGAAATCTGCATAAATTAAAATATCATAAAATATGAAAATAAAAATAAAATAGATAAACCCCATAATTTATTATACCATACTTGTTCACACTGAAACACTTATCAGAATATTCTGTGGATCTATATTAAAAAACCTTGTTAAACTTTGTGACATATTTCAATTCTATGGATGTCAGGTGCAAACGAACACCCCATAATTTTATTATACCATATTTCTTCAGACTGAAACATAATTATCAAAGTATACTTACGCAAATAGATATGAAAAGTCTTTATTAAAGTTTGTGCCTATTTCCATTCTATGGAGGCCAGGCACGAACGCAGACCCCACAATTTTATTATACCATCCCTATTTAAGTTAAAACATACTTATCAAAGTATTCTTATGTACATCTATATCAAAAACATTTGTAAACGTTTTTTTTTTATTTTTTTATTTTTTATTTTGCATACTTTGTGGACCAGGCGCGAATGCAGACCCCACAATTTTAATAAACCACCGTTCTGCCAGATCAAACATACCCATTCCTGTGTCTCGATACATCTTCTATAATTATATGTAATCAGCTTTTTAGAATAGTACACCATATAGGAGCGTATTCGTGACCAGACACACACACACACACACACACACACACAGACATTCAGCTTTATATATATATATATATATATATATATATATATATATATATATATATATATATATATATATATTACTGGAGTACTAGCCTGCCTATTCCTATTATGAATTGAAATCGATGAAGTATCTTATATTTAAGAGACGTACAATCGTTTCATTGACATGGATAGAACTTTACTGGATTAGATTAAGACCCTTATAATCTATCTATAATTTTAGGCAACTCACGAAATGAAAACTGTTCGAATAATGGAATTCGTTAGTCGTCCGGTGAATACGCTCACGTGTCCATTTTGAGGAAAGTACCGAGTTTACAGGGATAGCGCATGTGGCTGTATAGGCATTAATCGTAACAGTATTATATTAAAAAAAAGGAAGAAATCAGATTGTTGATTATGGATGTTGTACGTTTTTGTCTCTATTTATATGGTTCAGCCATATTTAAGAGAGATATTGCGTTGTGTAATTTATTGGCCGGCAAGTGGGTTAAATTTCTAGTATAGCCGACTATTTATTTACCGAGTTTACTTATTTATGTACTTTATGATTTTACAGGTTTTAAGTGTTATAGTTATATTTTGACTCGCCAGAGAGCCACTCACAATCCATCTCCATCACTTCGGAACATTATTTCTATTAGTATATGCTATCTATCTATCTATCTATCTATCTATCTATCTATCTATAAAAGAAACTTTGTGCATGTGTGAGTTCGTTTCCTATGAACTCCGAAACGACTGGTCAGATTTTTATAAAATTTCACACAAATGTACTTTATGTATCTGACAGTGTTCTTGTATAGGTTTCGTGTCAGAATGCTTTCGATAAGTATCGATAATCGATAATCGATAATCGGTAATCGAAAAAATCCAATTGAAGAAGGAACAAGCGATTTTGACCAACGTTAATACCTTATACAGCCTAACATGACAAGTGCATTTGAGAAGTCTTATGACCACACTAACAGAAAGAACTGGAATATCAAATCAACAGTAGGTTCTCTACAGTGCAATATAGACTACAATGAATTATGGACCAAGTTCGCTGTGAAGAGGTTTGTGAGACTTACCCCCTGGTGCACCTGATGAGTCGCCGACTAGAGCAGGCAATATATCCATTGGATTGAAAAAGGGCGATTCCCCCGATTTCGATGACAATAAAAATTAAAAAAAACATCTTATAATCCTGATTCAATTCCGGGCGACGTCATGTCTCTTAGCTAGTCATATATATATTGGGAAATTTATTTATATATTTATTTATATATTTATATATATATTTGATATAACAATTTCCAGTTTACATATAACAATTAATTTTCTTATAGACAGTATAATCACGTTGACACGCAGGTTCCCGTTTGATCACTGCAGTTAAGCGATGTTGAACCTGGTCAGTACTAAAAGTGGGTAACAATTTGGGAGTATCAGGCGCTGTGTGCGCTCCCCGCTTATCTTGACATTATTCCCAGTCGTCCAGTCTTGCCACTGGACTCAAGCAGTGTCGATTCAGGAGAGGTGTCGTTGGAGGATTGGGCAATCCTTGCCTGACAATTACGAACTTATCTACCCTTACAGGGTGTGTACATTGTCTTTCGAGACTAAACGGAGGCTATGATTTACAGACCATTTACAACAAATGATTTCGCATTTCTAACATGATTTTCATCATTTAAGTATCATATCTAATTATGTAAATTGTTAGATACTAAATTACCTACAAGTCCAGATTTTGCACCACCCTATATATATATATATATATATATATATATATATATATATATATATATATAAATGACAAAGCGTCTATATTCCAAATTCCAAGGTATTCATCTTACTGTTTATTTCTTTCAGCATGTTAAAATGTACAATTCTTAACATCACCTGTTTCGTAGCACAGAAACAATCATATAATTATTATCTCAATTATTATATAAATATTTTCCACCCTGATCTATAAAAAGAATAAGAATTCATTAACTTTAAAAGAAAATAAAAAGAATATGGGTATGGTTACATAAATTAGAAAAGATCGGAAAAGTAGGTGCATTTGGGTTTTATTATATTTACGCCATCTTTGATTTTATTTTATATATATATTTTTATATGTGTGTGTGTGTGTGTGTGTGTGTGTGTGTGTGTGTATTAGCAGTTCAGTCCAGCTTTACTCGGGTCTTATGTATTAAAAAGTTTGACTCATGTCCAGGTAACCTACATCTAAACTTTTAAGTGTTTAGACCCAAAATTTGCGGAGGAATTTGGTAGAGTCTGCAAAGGTAAACTCTTTCAACTTTGATCTCTTGGAAGCCAAATTTTCGCCCAAAAACTGGTTAAAAAGCTTGCTGCATGTCTGAATACCCTTTATGTAAAATTTCAACTGTTTAGACCTAAAATTGGCTTAATAGTTTGCTAAAGACTGCAAAAGTCAAATATTTTGAACTTTGACCTCTTAGTAGCCAAATTTTCGGCCAAAAAGCGATTAAAAAAAATGTCTGAATACCCTTTATGTAAAATTTTAAATTTTAGACAAAAAAATTTTAACTTTGAACCCAATTTTGACCCCTTTACATTTATTGTTTTGAACTCAAATCAAATTAAAAGTTTGATCCATGTTCCAGGAACCTACATCTAAAATTTCAAGTGTTTAGACCAAAATTGGTGGAGGAGTTTGGTAGAGTTTTCAAAGGTCAAATCGTTGAACTTTGATCCCTTAACAGGCAAATTTCTGGCCGAAAACCGATTAAGAAGATTTTCCCAAATCCAAATACCCCTTATGTCAAATTTTGTGTCTGTAGACTAAAAATCGACAGAGTAGTTTGGTAGGGAAATGGACACAAACAGATACAAACACATACACACAGAGACAATTTCACTTTTAAATATATATAGATAGACTGAACCGTTCTCGTAAATAATCTTATTATACCAAATCTCCACCACGAATGATTACTACACTGCTGTCCCAATGTGGAGAGGGGGGAGGGGAAGAGGGCATCTCCCCCGAGAGGAGGAGAGGAGGAGACAGCTGATAGTGCTGTCTCTTTGTATGCAGGGGTTGTCCCCTACATAGATCAGAAACCGATTGTCTCAAGGACAATGGTCTTTTAGTGCAGCATCTGCCGGAACAGATCTTACACTTTGATCTTTGTTGAAGCGGTCACAATTTCAAGGGACTATGTCATATGATTGATGAAAATTACAGTGAACAGCTTTTATAGTCATATAATTGTGATAAATAAAGAAAGAGATTCGCCATTATTCATTTAGATGTATAAGTTTTTCAGGAGTTGAGCAGCGAGATGTATGTTCGCGTTACATTTAAATTTCTAGTCAGGAAAGCAGGAAACAGAAGGGGAACTCCAAAATCTAGCAATCTGTTAAGGAAGAAGGCTTTCCGACATCATGAGATCTCAGTGGAAGAAGATTTTAATCCAAAATCGAAGCAGAACATTTTTTTTACATTTAAGGTGTCGGAGTCTAACATTCCATAACTCTGATTTTTTAAAGATATTATGACCCCCATTCATAAAAATATATTCTATATATTAATACGATGACTTGTTATTTTGTGTGCCACGTGTGTTATTTTGTGTGTCACGTGTGTTATTTTGTGTGTCACGTGTGTTATTTTGTGTGCCACGTGTGTTATTTTGTGTGTCACGCTTACATATTTTTTTTTACAAGGAGGTCACCACTTATCAAGGCCCGGAAGCCACTCAGGAATAAGGGTTATTGCACGTACAGTACGTTGTACGTTAGTGTTGAGATTTCATAAAGTGTCTACTTAAGGGGGCGGTTCATCAGGAATTTGTTTACGTTGGATTTGAAGACATCCAAGTTGTAGTCAGGTGGAAAACAGGTAGATGGAACAGAGTTCTACTGGCGTGTTGTTCTAAGAAAGAAGCTGTGTTCATGGAATCTACGTTTTGATTTAGGCACAGATTGAGAGTAGGGAAAATTTTTAACAATGACTTCAGCTAGACCGGTGTTTTCCGTAAAAGATTGGCGAAGGGGGACTAGAGATTGGAGCTCAGACGAGCATCTGCCATGGAAATAAGGTAAAACAAAGATAGGCTCGCAACGTCTCTTCTGTGGGAGAGAGGTTGCAGGGAAGAGAAAAGGGCATCCCCACTAAGCCACGAAGTCTATTTTGTACTCTGTCAAGGCAGGGTAGGCTATTTTTAGCAGCCCCTGCCAAGATATGGCAGCAGTATTCCATCCTTGGACGTACTTGGCTTTCTTTTATATGGATAGAGAATTGCATCAGTAGTGAGATATCTTCTGGAGCGATAGAAGGAGCCCACCATCTTTCCAGCGACCCTGGCAACAGACGATGTACGTGTTCCATTTCATATCAGGAGTAAAAGTCAAGCCCAGAAGCTTGTCAAAACATTGAGCTTCTCCTAGGCGAGAGCCATCCATTACAATTGATGCCAGATGGGGATCATAGCGTTGATGGTATAAAGATAGGAGCTTGGTTTTAGATGCATTAAAGGTAACCAGCCACGTCTTCCCCCACTGAACTACACGCTCGAGATCAGAGGAGAGAGAATCAGAGAGAACTTTGTCATTTACAGCCTTTGATGTGTTGCCGTAGATGGTCGTGCCATCGGCATAGATGTCAACGAATGATTTAAGTATGTGTTTAGGGAGATCATTGATGTAGATCAGGAAGAGAGTTGGGCCCAGGATGGACCACTGAGGGACTCCAGCATTAATACTGCAGGCCTCTGATTTTTGTCCATCGACCACTACTCTTATAAGCCTATTATAGAGAAATGATTTAATGATTGAGAAAACATTTCCAGTTATACCGTAGCTGGAAATCTTTTTTCTTCCGAGTGACTGTCGTTTAATTGTTATGACTAGGGCTATGACAACAGAATATTTTTTCATTGTTTTGACTCTCGAGTCAAATTCGACACAGTAAGACACAGTTAATCAACCGAGAACCACATCACTCTACATAAAAGTATATAAGAAATCAACGGATACACACTCGAGAGTCAAAACAGTGAAAAGGACATGCTGTTGTCATAGACCTACTTATGACCTTCCATTTCTTGCGATAAATAATTTTACCAAGAATTCTTGATACTAGCAAAAGTACCAGTCGTTGACTGGGTTCAAAAACAGCCTTCATAAAATGGACTCTGTTTTATGAAAGTATGATGGGTTATGAAAAGGAAGGGTTGTAAAGAGATAGCTTCGAATTTGGGGGTATCAAAACCAGAGCAAAATATGATGAAAGTAAAAATAAAATAGATAAACCCCATAATTTATTATACCATACCTGTTCACACTGAAATACTTATCACAATATTCTGTGGATCTATAATTAAAAAACCTTGTTAAACTTTCTGACATGTTTCCATTCTATGGATGTCAGGTGCGAACGAACACCCCATGATTTTATTATACCATATTTCTTCAAACTGAAACATAATTATCAAAGTATAAGTGCAATGTATGTGTAAGTAACACAGATAGATATGAAAAGTCTTTATTAAAGTTTGTGCCTATTTCCATTCTATGGAGACCAGGCACGCACGCAAACCCCACAATTTTATTATATCATCCCTATTTAAGTTACAACATACTTATGTACATCTATATCAAAAACAATTGTGAGCGTTTTTTTTTTATTTTTTTAATGTTTTATTTCCATACTTTGTGGACCAGGCGCGAACGCAGACCCCACAATTTTAATGAACCACCGTTCTGCCAGATCAAACATACCCATTCCTGTGTCTCGATACATCTTCTATCATTATATGTAATCAGTTTTTTAAAATAGTCAACCATATAGGAGCGTATTCGTGACCAGACACACACACACACACACACACACACATTCATCTTTATATATATATATATATATATTTCTTCATAAGTTTCGGTTTCGATTTAAACTGCTGCACCCAAGTCAAATGAATATATATATATATATATATATATATATATATATATATATATATATATATATATATATATATATATATATTCTTGGAAATCAAACTTTATAATATAAACGAAATCTGCATAAATTAAAATATCGTACTTAAGCATGTTTTCGACCGGGCTACGTCACGCGCTCCTGCTAGCTTAGATAAATACTGTTGAATTTTCGCAGGTCCCAATAATTAATGTATTATCACCAATAATATAACAGTATAAGTTCTGCTATACCCTTTTTTCTGAACGGCTAAACTAGTGTTGCTAATATTGTTCGCCATATTTGTTGTTGATCGACGAAACTCTAGAATCCATTCAAATCAATCAATTATTTTGCCCAGAAAGATAAAAGAGATGCAATCGAAAGACAAATTATCGATCCATTACAACTTGATTGGACCATCAGAACTTCTTAGGGGGGAACTTTATCATTTTACCAATTCAATTTATCATTTCTTTTATTTCAAAAAAAAAAAAAAACACGTAAATTGGAATGACTGCCGATATTCATGTAAAAAAAAAAATCAACCACTCTAATACCTCCACCCCAAATAACGACAAAATTAGTGATAAATTGGTAGAGAGGAAATGTTACCTGACCGTCTTTGAGAATTATCGAACTCAACTCTTTATATAAAATCTTCTTTTTTTTCCTAAAAAATTTTTTTTTATTTTTATCTATTTATATATGAAGTTAGATATGTATGCTAGCCTGGATATGTGATAGACGTCTTTGTGGTATAACAAAACTTGCGTATAAAATAAAATACGCATCAAGTGCGCTTGAAAGCCAAATCACAACGTAATATTAGGAAAATAAACAAATATTTTACTTGTTTGAAATTTATAACAAGTATATTTCGGAGGTAGACTCCATCCTCAGTATGTTGTTTTCTTTTTTCTTTTCTTCTTTCTCTCTATATTGTGAAGTTGGAGAAAGAAAATTCTGTTTGTAAAGAGCCGCGTGTTGTATCTCAGCGGTTGTATTTTGAAATGTTGGAACAGTGCGTAATAAATGAATTTATCGTTTTCTTCTAGATAGGCATTGAGCATTTTATCGTATGCCAGACATTCACTCATAATCTCATATATTCCAACCGAGAGATCTTTGTAAGATTCTAAACCGTCCCTTTAAGTGCAATTGCTTGGATTTCACTTGCATTTTTATAAAACCTAACATCACAAGTTCATTTGAGAAATTTTATCGCCGCACAAGGAGAAGGGCCCAGCCTATAAAATCAACTGTAGATTCTTTTATAGGACAGTGACGCGTTCGAAATAAATGCTTCTTTTTAGAGCACAATTAAACCATGATTTTTTTTTTTTTGTATTTTAAACATGAATCCATTATTTACAGATAATTTTCCGAAATCAACATTAGATTCTTAATTGTCCTTTCCAGTGCAATTGTTTGTATCTCTCTTGCACTTGGTTTACCGGATATTTACCAGGTAGGTTTGGAAAAAAAATTCACTTTTTTTTTTAATTTTCTTCCTTTGAAGATTGTAACGTTGGGTATGGGGCAGCCAAACCAGCTGCCAACATTGCCCTGCTTTTTATTGAAACCAACCAAGAGCTCTTTTTAGTATCCTCGTTGTTTCCTTAAGTGCAATTGTCTGGATCTCTTTGCACTTGGTTCACGAGGAATGTTACTCAGGTAGGACTTCAGGTTCTCTTTCATAAGCCCTGTGGCCCCTATAATAACTGGGATGATTGATATCTCCTTAAGATTCCAGTTTCTTTTCATGTAATACACGAGACAGTTTGGTTGCTCCTATGATTACTAGAATGATTAAGATCTTCCTAAAATTCCAATTTCCCTTCATGTCGTTCATAAAACATTGGTATTTCGTTATTTTTTTTCTCTCTCCGGCAATCTTTAACCCAGCATCATTGGCGACATTAACTTCTACTAAGGTTGCTTCTCTCTTCGTTTTGTCGCATATCACTATGTCAGGTTTTATAGCTTCGTTTGCAAGGTTCGTAACTGTGGTAATTGTCTAGTCATAGTGGATGGTGTATGACTTATTCCCAACTGTTTTCTTTCGGTAAACATGTTGCCAGGACTTGCTGCTACATTCGATATTCAACTTTTTATAGATAGTCCATTGAAGATATTTACAGATTTCATTATGTCGCACCGTACAGAAGCCGTACAGGAGCCGCCCCTTCCAGCTGAAATGGATAAAAAGATAAGGGTTGTTTTACTATACACAAAGATTCGGAAAAGTTGTCAAAAAAACAAATATATAACAAATAAATGTTAACAAAGGTAAGATAAGTTATTTTTCTTCCTAACTGCATGAGTTTTTAGTATTTTTATTTAATGTAAAATGTTTATTCGGTTCGAAAAACGAGTAATGTTGAAGGTTGCCGGCGAACAAGAAAAGATGCCCGTGGTGTCTTTAAAGACGCGATATTCATTACCAAAAAAAGAAAGAAAGAAAACCAAATGGTGTTAGAAACCTACCTAATAAATGTTACAGTGACATTTATTAGGTGAGGATAAATAAATAAACATTTTACATTAAATAAAAACATTATAACCTTATTGAAGCGGAAAAGTCTGAATCGCACGACGATGTTCGCTCTACACCGGTCTGAACGCTTCTTTCTTAGAACTGCTCGCTTATGGAAAACTGTTCTGCTGCCTTGCTTCTTGACCGACTATAATACCGTTGTTTCAAGTCCAATGTAAACAATTTCGGAGAAGTCTGACGATGTTCACTCTACGCAGGTCTGAATGGTTCTGCACCCCCCCCCTCGTCTCCAGCAACCTGCTTTTATGGTACCCGGGATCACCTCAAAATGACGTGTTAGACGCGATGTTCAGAGAACTGTTCTAGACCGTAAACATTAAAAGACCACGGTGGCCATCTTGAATCTTTTCGTTTTTCCTTCTCGGTCCGCGCAACGGACAGACACGAGCACGTTTTTTGCAGTGAGCCTTCTCTATTTTCCTCACACGTATCCAGTTAGGTAGAAAAGTAACTTATCTTGTCTTTGATAACATTTATTTCTCATATATTTGTTTTTGGCAACTTTTCGAATCTATGTGCATGGTAAAATAAACCCAATATCTCTAGCTATATTATATTTCTCTTGGTGTGTTTGTCTGTCCGTCCGTTCCACATTTTCTTTAGAAAATCTCAAGGTTGAGACAAAAATGAAAATATAAACAGTATATTATTTATTCGTATTATTTGGATTCATCGGGCTCCATTGAGTGTCATTTCCGTAAGGACCTGCGGCGCAGTGGTTAAAGTACTTGGAAACATCAATTGTAAAAGTGATATTCTCCTGAAGGTTGAAGGTTCAATTCTAAGTGTGTGCAACCGAAAAACACAATTGCAAATTACTTAGTACATCTATTCAGTCATGACTGACGGAACAAGAACATGCTACCCCCGTGAAGTAAATATAGGGTTCCGTTCGAAATTCCGTCCAAATTTCTGAGTTCGACAAAAACATTCCTGAGTTCCACAAGATACACCTGAAGAAGGTCGGCAGTTGCATCATTTGAAACGGTATGAAAATGACACCCAAGATGAGAACAGTAGTCCATTGAATCAGAATAATACGAATAACTAATCCTCATCTCAAAAATTTAGAAAAAGTATATTATTTGTATTGTAAGTTATATCGATTCCTAGGAATGAGTTAAAAAGCAATTGTCAGTATTTCGTAACGGATCAAAAAAAAAAGAAAAGGACGAGAATTACGATGGAAGTGAGTGGATGTTTTGCCGTTTAGTCTGTCCACTTGGGGCTGGAGAGTTTACTTTATATGTATTCTGGTGTGTAGCAAGAAAATGTCGATATTTTATTATAGTGAATTGAAAGCAAATAAAAAAAAAATTCTCCCCGGCTGTATTCAAGTTCAATGTAAACGTTGTCTCACCGAGCATCCTACAATCATCAACCATTATCATCGACTGGCATTCAGGCCTTGATTTGCACACACACACACACACACACACACACACATACATACATACATACATACATACATACATACATACATATATATATATTATTTTTAAAATATATATATTATTTTTAAAATATATATATTATTTTTAAAATATATATATGTATATTATTTTTTAAATATAATTATCCACTGACACGTGTTTCGTCGTCTACGAGTCATCAGAGTGACTGACATGTGTCAGTGGATAATTATATTTTAAAAATAATGTATATGCCGCTCCCCATTCGAGGGTACCAAAATTGGTTAAAGGGAAAATTATTCCCAACTCACATATAGGTAAAAATGCACTATCGTATATATAATTGAATTCATTCAAGAAAGTATCGCAAAACAAAAACAAATAACATATAAAAGCGTATTTACATTTTGTATTTTGTCATTGGTACTGTCGGTAATCATCGGGTTTGAAACCGACGGTACTAATGACTTGTCTCATCTAACAACTTTTTGTACACAAAATACAAATACAATATATATATATATACTATTAGATAAAACATTTGTGTGTGTTTCTATATGTGTTTTAAGTAATGTCGATTCGTAGGAATGTATTAAAAAGCAATTTTCAATATTTCGTAGCCGATCGAGAAAGTAGCGAAGATAAGAAAAGGGCGAAACTTGCGATCGAAGTGGTCGGATGTTTCGCCGTTTAATCCGTTCCCTTTAGGCTTGGGAGTTTACTGTATATGTAATGCAGCGTGTTTCAAGAAAATGTCGATATTCTATTACAAT